>NC_057813.1:278008388-278308388 GCF_018294505.1 Triticum aestivum
CCGAACTTTTTCTCCGGCGATCCCCACGCCACCGCCCAATCACCGCGCCCCTCCCCACCGCCGGCGACTACCAACCAGAGATCTCACGACTTTGAATACCCACCGACCACTAATTTGTTACCATTTCTGTCCTTTATATAATCGTTGATGGGTGGGCCCTATGGTAATGTGCGCTGCTGAATATGGACCATTTGACTGGTCAATTGATCGTGTCATCAACAAATTACGGAGCTGTATGGTGAGCGAGTGACCGTATGATCACCCTAAAATGTATTTTATTAACACAGTACAGACTCAAACAACCATTTCTTTCTTTCATATACGGGCTGACAGGTGGGCCCCACGGTTACGCACCCCGGTGGTGCAACACTAATTGCGCCATGTGGAACATTTGACTGGTCAATTGATTGTGTCATCAACAAAATACGGAGTTGTACGGGTGAGCCAGTGACCGTATAATCACGACATGTATTTTTTTAACACGATACAGACGCAAGGGCTCATATATACGCGCAAGCACTCACCACTATAAGCGTAGACACGCAGACCCTACCTCTATGAGCACCTTCGGGAGATTGAGCCAGCATATGATCTTGAGATTTTACGAAGTCACCATAGGTGCCTCGTAGTCGAGTGGAACGTCTCCTCCCACTGAACGCACATCACCGGAAAATACTGAAATTAACCCAGGATAAATGCGAGCACCGGGACTTTAACCCTGGTGGGCTCGAGAAACCACTGTCCTCCTAACCATCCAACCACATGTTGGTTAGCACGACAAAATGTATGTGGTGACCGTGATGAGCTTATTCTGAAATCCAGTGACCATATCGTGCTTTTGCTTCAAATACAATGACCGTAAGTGTCATCAACAAAATACGGAGTACGCATCAAATGCAAAGTCTGTCAGTGTAATCAAGAACATACGGAGATGTATCGTGAGCTAGATACCGTATGATCACCACGAGAATGTATACGGTGACCGTAATGAGCACATTCTGAAGTCCAGTGACCGTATAGTGCTTTAGCTTGAAATACAGTGACCGCCACGCATGAATGTGTCGTGAGCATGCATACTTTTAGAGTGTCGAGATATAGTTTGTGTGCATACGTGAAAGTGGTGTAGAAAGAGGGGGTTTCCGGTGGAGACGAGAGATATGCCCTTCGTTTCTCTTTCCCGTGACTAATATTTTAGGAGAATATATAAACATTCACAATGCAGAACAAATATTTTTGGATGCACCATGCAATTAACTTCATGTATAACATTGTACTATTGTATATGCTTATTTTGTTAGTGGCCAATTGCGTGTGTGGTGTGGTGGGCACATCATTTCTAGTTGTGGTGGGTCAACATGAGGACTCATGGGTCGGTTCCATCCTGCGCCACATAGGTTGGACCGAAACGCATTATACGAAGACCCATGTGGAGGACTCGGCGTACAACACGAAGCTACCAGAGTCGTGGAGGACTCTATCCCCACTGGTGATAAGCGACTATATATGATTTGTAACCCTAGGCCTCAAGTATGTTATAGAAGCTTGGGGGATAGTTCGTCGATAGTATATGATACGTCTCCAACTTATCTAAGATTTTTGATTGTTACATGCTATTATATCACCCCTTTTGGATGTTTATGGGCTTTATTTTACACATTTATATCATTTTTGGGAGTAACCTACTAACCGGAGGCCCAGCCCGTATTGCTGTTTTTTTTCCTATTTCAGTATTTCGAAGAAAAGGAATATCAAACGGAGTCCAAACGGAATGAAACCTTCGGGAGTGTGATTTTTGGAACGAACGTGATCCAGAGGACTTGGAGTGCAAGTCAAGAAGCAGTCGAGGCCTCCATGAGATAGGAGGGTCCCCCCCCCTATAGGACGCACCCCCTATCTCGTGGGCCCCTCGGGCGTCCACCGACGTACTTCTTCCTCCTATATAATTCAACGTACCCCAAAAACATCCAGGGAGCCAATGAAACACAATTTCCACCACCGTAACCTTCTGTATCCACGAGATCTCATCTTGGAGCCTTTGCTGACACTCTGCCGGAGGGGGAATCGACCACGAAGGGCTTCTACATCAACACCATAGCCCCTCCGATGAGTTGTGAGTAGTTTACGGCAGACCTACGGGTCCATAGTTATTAGCTAGATGGCTTCTTCTCTCTTTTTGGATCTCAATACAATGTTCTCCCCCTCTCTTGTGGAGATCTATTCGATGTAAACTCTTTTTGCAGTGTGTTTGTCGAGATCCGATGAATTGTGGGTTTATGATCAAGTTTATCTATGAATAATATTTGAATCTTCTCTGAATTCTTTTATGTATGATAGAGTTATCTTTGCAAGTCTCTTCGAATTATCAGCTTGGTTTAGCCTACTAGATTGATCTTTCTTTCCATGGGAGAAGTGCTTAGCTTTGGGTTCAATCTTGCAGTGTCCTTACCCAGTGACAGAAAGGGTTGCAAGGCACGTATTGTATTGTTGCCATCGAGGATAAAAATATGGGGTTTATATCATATTGCTTGAGTTTATCCCTCTACATCATGGCATCTGGCTTAAGGCGTTACTCTGTTCTTATAAACTTAATACTCTAGATGCAGGCAGGAGTCGGTCGATGTGAGGAGTAATAGTAGTAGATGCAGGCAGGAGTCGGTCTAGTGTTGCGGATGTGATGCCTATATACATGATCATGCCTAGATAATCTCATAATTATTCACTATTCTATCAATTGCTCGACAGTAATTTGCTCACCCACCGTAATACTTATGCTATCTTGAAAGAAGCCACTAGTGAAACCTATGGCCCCCGGGTCTATCTCTTATCATATTTGTTCCCAATCTACTTTTATTTGCATCTTTACTTTTTGCATCTATATTATAAAATACCAAAAAAATATTTATCTTATCATACTATCTCTATTAGACCTCACTTTCACAAGTGGTCGTGAAGGGATTGACAACCCCTTTATTGCGTTGGTTGCGAGTTCTTTGTTTGTTTGTGTAGGTGCGTGGGACTTTTGAGGAGCCTCCTACTGGAATGATACCTTGGTTCTCAAAAACTGAGGGAAATACTTATGCTACTATTACTGCATCACCCTTTCCTCTACAAGGAAAACCAACACAACCTCAAGACATAGCAAGAAGGATTTCTGGCGCCGTTGCCGGGGAGGTCTTCACTCAAGTCAAGACATACCAAGTACACATCACAAACCCATCTCCCTCGCATTTACATTATTTCCCATTTGCCTCTCGTTTTCCTCTCCCCCACTTCACCTTTGCCGTTTTATTCGCCCTCTCTTTCCCAATCTCCTCCGCTCTCTTTCGCTTGCCTTTTTCTGTCTGCTTGTGTGTTGGATTACTTGTTGCCATGGCGCAAGATAATACCAAATTGTGTGATTTCTCGAATACCAATAATAATGATTTCCATAGTACTCCGATTTCTCCTCTTAATGATGTTGAGTCTTGTGAAATCAATACTGCTTTGCTGAATCTTGTTATGAAAGATCAATTCGCCGGCCTTCCTAGCGAAGATGCTGCTACTCATCTAAACAACTTTGTTGACTTGTGTGATATGCAAAACAAGAAAGATACGGATAATGATATTGTTAAATTGAAGTTATTTCTGTTTTCAGTTAGAGATCGTGCTAAATTTTGGTTTTCGTCTTTGCCTAAAAATAGTATTGATTCTTCGAACAAGTGCAAAGATGCTTTTATCTCTAAGTATTTTCCTCCCGCTAAGATTATTACTCTTAGGAACGATATTATGAATTTTAAACAACCTGATCATGAGCATGTTGCCCAATCTTGGGAAAGAATGAAATTGATGCTTCGCAATTGCCCTACTCATGGTTTGAATTTATGGATGATCATACAAAAAATTTATGCCGGCTTGAACTTTGCTTCTAGAAATCTCTTAGATTCGGCAGCGGGAGGCATGTTTATGGAAATCACGTTAGGAGATGCTACAAAACTTCTTGATAATGTTATGGCTAATTATTCTCAATGGCACACCGAAAGATCTTCTAGTAAAAAAGTGCATGCTATAGAAGAAATCAATGTTTTGAGTGGAAAGATGGATGAACTTATGAAGTTCTTTTATACTAAAAATACTCCTCTTGATACCAATGATATGCCTTTGTCTACTTTGATTGAGAATAATAATGAATCTATGGTTGTGAATTTTGTTGGTAGGAATAGTTTTGGAAACAATGCTTATAGAGGAAACTTTAATGCTAGACTGTTCCCTAGTAATTCCTCTAATAATTATGGAAATTCCTACAATAATTCTTATGGTAATTTTAATAATATGCCCACTGATTTTGAGAATAGTGTGAAAGAATTTATGATTTCTCAAAAGAATTTTAATGCTTTGCTTGAAGAAATTTTTTTCAAAGTTGATGATTTGGCTAGGAACGTTGATAGACTTTCGCTTGATGTTGATTCTCTTAAACTTAGATCTTCTCCTCCTAAGCATGATATCAATGAGTCTCTCAAGGCAGCGAGAATTTCCATTGATGAGTGCAAGGAAAGAACCTCTAGATTGCGTGCTAAGAAAGATTACTTTGTAAAGGCGTGTTCTTCTAGTTTCCATGAAAATAATGATGAAGATCTTAAAGTTATTGATGCATCTCCTATTAGATCTATGTTTTGCAATATGAATCTTGATAATTATGGGACTGATGATGAGTCAACTTTACCTAGAAGGCGTTCCAAGAATTCGGAGTTTTTAGATCTTTATGCTAAATTTGGTAAAAGTGGGATTGGAGAGGTCACAACTTTAAATAGTATTGAACCCACTATCTCGGATTTCAAGGAATTTGATTATGATAATTGTTCTTTAGAAGGTTGTATTTCCTTGTTGCAATTCGTTGTTAATTCTCCTCATGCTTATAGTCAAAAGAAAGCTTTTACCAAACATATTGTTGATGCCTTGATGCAATCTTATGATGAAAAACTTAATTTGGAAGTTTCTATACCTAGAAAACTTAATGATGAGTGGGAACCTACTATAAAGATTAGAATTAAAGATCATGAGTGTTTTGCTTTGTGTGATTTGGGTGCTAGTGTTTCCACGATTCCAAAAACTTTATGTGGTATTCTAGGTTTCCATGATCTTGATGATTGCTCTTTAAATTTGCACCTTGCAGATTCCACCATTAAAAAGCCAATGGGAAGGATCAATGATGTTCTCACTGTTGAAAATAAAAATTTGGTGCCCGTAGATTTTATCGTTCTTGATATAGATTGCAATCTTTCTTTCCCTATTATTCTTGGTAGACCTTTCCTTAGAACGATTGGCGCGATTATTGATATGAAGGAATGGAATATTAGATTCCAATTTCCATTAAAGAAAGGCATGGAGCACTTTCCAAGAAATAAAGTCAAATTACCTTATGAATCCAGCATGCGGGCTACTTATGAATTTAGTGCCAAAGATGGCACAACTTAGATCTATCTTCGCTTTTATGCCTAGCTATGGGCGTTAAACGATAGCGCTAGTTGGGAGGCAACCCAATTTTCTTTGTGTTTTTTGTTTTTGTTCTTGTTTAGTAATAAATATTGCATCTACCTTCTGTTTAGATGTGTTTTTATTTTTTAATTAGTGTTTGTGCCAAGTAGAACCTATAGGATAACCTATGATGATAGTTCATTTGATTCTGCTGAAAAACAGAAACTTTGCGCGCGCGAATTTAGTTTTGTTAAATCACAGAAACGTGATTTTGCATTGATTCCTTTTTACGCTGATCAATAGACAAATTTTCCACCACTTCATATTGTTTTTAGGATTTTTAGAGTTCCAGAAGTTTGTGTTAGTTACAGATTGCTACAGACTGTTCTGTTTTTGACAGATTCTGTTCTTTGTGTGTTGTTTTCTTATTTCGATGCATCTATGGCTAGTAAATTAGTTTATAAATCATAGAGAAGTTGGATTACAGTAGGTTTAACACCAAAATAAATAAAGAATGAGTTCATTACAGTACCTTATGTGGTGGGTTTTTTTTCTTTCACTAACGGAGCTTATAAGATTTCCTGTTGAGTTTTGTGTTGTGAAGTTTTCAAGTTTTGGGTAAAGCTTTTATGGACTATGGAATAAGGAGTGGCAAGAGCCTAAGCTTGGGGATGCCCATGGCACCCCAAGATATTCAAGGATAGCCAAAACCCTAAGCTTGGGGATGCCCCGGGAAGGCATCCCCTCTTTCGTCTTTGTTCATTGGTAACTTTACTTGGAGCTATATTTTTATTCACCACATGATATGTGTTTTGCTCGGAGCATCGTGTATTATATTAGTCTTTGCTTTTTAGTTTACCACAATCATCCTTGTTGTACACAACTTTTGGGAGAATCCTATTTGATTAGAATTTGCTAGAATACTCTATGTGCTTCACTTATATCTTTTGAGCATGATAGTTTTTGCTCTAGTGCTTCACTTATATCTTTTAGAGCACGGTGGTGACTTATTTTTGTAGAAATTGCTAGTCTCTCATGCTTCACTTATATCTTTTTGAGAGTCTTTTAGAACAGCATGGTATTTTCTATGGTTATAAAATTGGTCCTAGAATGGTAGGCATCCAAGTTGGGTATAATAAAAACTATCATAGGAAGTGAATTGGATACTATGATCAATTTCATACCTGATAATTGTTTTGAGATATGGAGGTAGTGATATTAAAGTCATGCTAGTTGGGTGATTATGAATTTAAAGAATGCTTGTGTTGAAGTTAGCAAGTCCCGTAGCATGCACGTATGGTTAAAGTTGTGTAACAAATTTGAAACATGAAGTGTACCTGGCTTGTGCATCCTTATGAGTGGCGGTCGGGGACGAGCGATGGTCTTTTCCTACCAATCTATCCCCCTAGGAGCATGCGCGTAGTGCTTGATTTTTGATTACTTATAAATTTTTGCAATAAGTATATGAGTTCTTTTGACTAATGTTGAGTCCATGGATTATATGCACTTTTACCTTTCCACCATTGCTAGCCTCTTCGGTACCGTGCATTGCCCTTTCTCACCTTGAGAGTTGGTGCAAACTTCGCCGGTGCATCCAAACCCCGTGATACGATACGTTCTATCAAACATAAACCTCCTTATATCTTCCTCAAAATAGCCACCATACCTACCTATTATGGCATTTCCATAGCCATTTCGAGATATATTGCCATGCAACTTTCCACCGTTCCGTTTATCATCATCATGACATACTTTACTTTTGTCATATTGCCATTGCATGATCATGTAGTTGACATCGTATTTGTGGCAAAGCCACCATGCATTATTTTTCATACATGTCACTCTTGATTCATTGCACCATCCCGGTACACCGCCGGAGGCATTCATATAGAGCCATATCTTGTTCTAGTTTCGAGTTGTAATTCATATGTTGTAATCAACAGAAGTGTGATGGTCATCATTATTAGAGCATTGCCCAAAAACAAAAAAAACAAAAAAAGGAAGAAAGGCCAAAAGAAAAAACAAAAAAGGCCCAAAAAAGGGAAAAAAGAGAAAAAAAGAAATTAAATAAAAAGGGCAATGTTACTATCTCTTTTTCCACACTTGTGCTTCAAAGTAGCACCTTGTTCTTCATGTAGTGAGTCTCATATATTGTGCTTCAAAGTAGCACCATGTTTTTCATATAGTGAGTCCCATAAGTTGCCCTTTTCATACTAGTGGGAATTTTTCATTATAGAACTTGGCTTGTATATTCCTACGATGGGCTTCCTCAAATGCCCTAGGTCTTCGTGAGCAAGCAAGTTGGATGCACACCCACTAGTTTTATTTTGTTGAGCATTCATTTATATCTCTAGTGCATCCATTGCCTGGCAATCTCTACTCCTCATGTTGACATCAATTGATGGGCATCTCCATAGCCCGTTGATTATCCTCGTCAATGTGAGACTTTCTCCTTTTTTGTCTTCTCCACACAATCCCCATCATCATATTCTATTCCACCCATAGTGCTATATCCATGGCTCACGCTCATGTATTGCGTGAAGATTGAAAAAGTTTGATATTATTTAAGTATGAAACAATTGCTTGGCTTGTCATCGGGGGTATAGAAGTTGGGAACATCTTTGTGTGACGAAAATGAAGCATGGCCTAACTATATGATTTTGTAGGGATGAACTTTCTTTTGCCATGTTATTTTGAGAAGACATGATTACTTTGATTAGTATGCTTGAAGTGTTACTATTTCTTTTATCAGTATGAAATTTTATTTTGAATCATTTGGATCTGAACATTCACGCCACAATAAAGAAAATTACATTGAGAATTATGCTAGGTGGCATTCCACATCAAAAATTCTATTTTTATCATTTACCTACTCGAGGACGAGCAGGAATTAAGCTTGGGGATGCTTGATACGTCTCCAACGTATCTATAATTTTTTATTGTTCCATGCCATTATATTACCCCTTTTGGATGTTTATGGGCTTTATTTTACACATTTATATCATTTTTGGGACTAACCTACTGACCGGAGGCCCAGCCCGTATTGCTGTTTTTTTGCCTATTTCAGTATTTCGAAGAAAAGGAATATCAAACGGAGTCCAAACGGAATGAAACCATCGGGAGCGTGATTTTTGGAACGAACGTGATCCACAGGACTTGGAGTGCAAGTCAAGAAGCAGCTGAGGCCTCCACGAGATATGAGGGCGCCCCCCCCTATAGGGCGCACCCCCCTGTCTCATGGGCCCCTCGAGTGTCCACCGACGTACTTCTTCCTCCTATATAAGCCTACGTACCCCGAAAACATCCAGGGAGCCAACGAAACACAATTTCCACCGCCGCAACCTTCGGTATCCGCGAGATCTCATCTTGGAGCCTTCGCCGGCACTCTGCCGGAGGGGGAATTGACCATGGAGGGCTTCTTCATCAACACCATAGCCCCTCCGATGAGTTGTGAGTAGTTTACCACAGACCTACGGGGTCCATAGTTATTAGCTAGATGGCTTCTTCTCTCTTTTTGGATCGCAATACAATGTTCTCCCCATCTCTTGTAGAGATCTATTCGATGTAAACTCTTTTTGCGGTGTGTTTGTCGAGATCCGATGAATTGTGGGTTTATGATCAAGTTTATCTATGAACAATATTTGAATCTTCTCTAAATTCTTTTATGTATGATTGAGTTATCTTTGCAAGTCTCTTTGAATTATCAGTTTGGTTTGGCCTACTAGATTGATCTTTCTTGCCATGGGAGAAGTGCTTAGCTTTGGGTTCAATCTTGCGGTGTCCTTACCCAGGGACAGAAAGGGTTGCAAGGCACATATTGTATTGTTGCCATCGAGGATAAAAAGATGGGGTTTATATCATATTGCTTGAGTTTATCCCTCTACATCATGTCATCTTGCTTAAGGTGTTACTCTGTTCTTATAAACTTAATACTCTAGATGCAGGCAGGAGTCGGTCGATGTGTGGAGTAATAGTAGTAGATGCAGGCAGGAGTCGGTCTAGTGTTGCGGACGTGATGCCTATATACATGATCATGCCTAGATAATCTCATAATTATTCGCTATTCTATCAATTGCTCGACAGTAATTTGCTCACCCACCGTAATACTTATGCTATCTTGAGAGAAGCCACTAGTGTAACCTATGGCCCCCGGGTCTATCTCTTATCATATTTGCTCCCAATATACTTTTATTTGCATCTTTACTTTTTGCATCTATATTTTAAAATAACAAAAATATATTTATCTTATCATACTATCTCTATTAGATCTCACTTTCGCAAGTGGCCGTGAAGGGATTGACAACCCCTTTATTGCGTTGGTTGTGAGTTCTTTGTTTGTTTGTGTAGGTGCGTGGGACTTTTGAGGAGCCTCCTACTGGATTGATACCTTGGTTCTCAAAAACTGAGGGAAATACTTACGCTACTATTGCTGCATCACCCTTTCCTCTTCAAGGAAAACCAAAGCAAGCTCAAGACGTAGCAGTATACACACACACAATGCCTAGTATTCACGTGTACTTTGTACACACCCCTATCACTCATATACAGTACCAAGAGTAGGCTTTTTCCTCAACTGCAAGGGTCTGAACTAGGGTAAAACGTTGCCTCGTATTACCATCCAGCCTAACAGTCAGGGATATCCTACCGAATGATATGATGGAATCCTATCTGCCAACTACTAAGAGAGAGGTGTGTCTGGGGGGGGGGGGTCGGGGGCAATGTGTGCGAGAGAGGCCTAAAGATAATGTGCGTGCGGGAGACACGTAGGCACATATATGTTCGTATAGAGGGCTAGTAGAGACCGTGCGTGTGTGTATATGCATGTGAGAGAAATAGTGTTTTCCAACTAAGATTAGTGAAAAGAGTGGTACATAGTAGTCAGAAAGAGAGATATATAGAGAGAGCATGTACATGAGACACCCTGACACCCCGGGAGAGATTGTGAGCATGTGTGAAAGATAAATGCCGATGCATATAAAGTGTGTGCACTTATGCGTTAGATACAGAGATATATAGCTCGTTTGTCAGAACGGGCCGAGGCATAGTGCATCTATGTGTAAAAGGCGGTTCTACGCATTAAATTAAAATATAAATGGCATTATTATTTTTGGATGAGATCATGAATTTTGCAAATTGTGTATGGACAAAACTCGGTCTATCAGACACCCATACTCTATTGAATTCTAGCATGTGCATGTGTTTATTTCATATTGTTGATCCATAGAGTGAGAGCGGTTTGAAATACAGGCAATGGATTGCTTTTGCAATTCATATATAAACATTAATTAGTGCACTCCATGTTGTTAGTGTGAAGCACTTTATACATTTTTGTCACTTGCATGGATACATTCCAAATTGCTAGCTACAAAATAGAATACATGTTGAATTCAACATAAAGGGGGTTTCGAAGATTCGAATTAATAGGAAGTGCATTCATCTATTTGAACCCGAGATAATGGCATTTCTAAATTAGATCTAAAAGGGGTTATCAATCTTTGGTGTGCGTTTGAACATGCTATATATTCATACGCATGTCTAACTTCTTTTTGCAACCAAGGAGATTATATCTGGAACCATGCATGAACTGAGGTAAGTTGCATATTTTTTAATATATACTCATGTACAATGTATATTCAAATGTACCCCCTCCATTCCAAAATTGTAGCTTTAGGATTTTCAAGAGTAAAGATTTGTGAAGTTTGACAAATCCTGAAAGTTCAATTCAAGAGAACCGAAAACGTTAATTCTTCTGCTCCCAAATATTGAACAAAGCGCCAAATAAGCCTCTGGTCACACGAAATCACGCGAGACTAATGTTTGGTGGTACGAAATTACTGTCCTGACTTTGGCCCGTGTAGCCTATCGGCCCGATGTCCAAAGGTCTAAACCGGGGTAGGTTTGTACTTCACCAAGACGCCAGTCTCAACCGTCTTTGAGAAGCATTCATACGCCGTGGGCGCCTAAACACCCATATGCGCTCGGCCGAAATCTATCCCGCCCACATTTGGGACACCTAAGATTACTGTCCTACCCCCAACCCGCAACATGTCTGAAATTTTAGATGGGGGCAAAGTTTGTAACTTCCCCAAATTTCAAACAAGCGCATCCCAAACCGAAACATTGTTCCCCCTTAGTTCCCCCGTCCCTCCGTTTCCCCATTCATACTCTGTGGGCACCAAAACGCCCTCTCCACTAGCCGCGAAACCCCAGCCTCCTCCGTCCTCCACCCCATAGCGCTCAATCCACCACCGCCCTCCTCCATCACGCCGGAGCCGGTACCCCGATGTCGTCATCCAACGCAACCGCAACCACAACGCCCTCAAGGACTTAGCAGCTGAAGCCGAGGCAGAGGTGCCTCCACGACACCGACACCGACATGCATCGTACCAGAACCAATTCGACCACGCCATCCTGCGCCTCACTGTTGCCGCTCCACTGTTGCAACCGTCCACTGCACCGGAGTTATTCCCGCTACGCCGTCGTTCGCCGCCTTGGATCTGGTTCCCTACCGCCGACAGACAGCCACCGCACCACACTCAACAACTTGGCCATGGGTTCGTCCAAGGCTCCACCATCCTCCACAACTTCTTGTTTCTAGCGAACCACAAGAAGATCATTGGAAAAAAAGATCGTTGGAAAAATAGAAGTAGGACACAGCACTGCCAGCAGAAAGAGGTACTCCTCTTCCCTTATTCGTGCAAATCTTACGTCTCTGCTCACACCGTATTCATCCCACGAAAGAAACTAGTTGAGTGCTTCTTACTTCATCTTCTTTGTGATACTAAATGCACAAGCTTTCCTCCCTTTACTATTTCACCTTTGCTAGAGGTCAGTAGCCCGCTTGGATTTCAATTCAGGGTCAGTCGAACCGCAATTAAAAGAAGCAGCACCCGCTTAGGCGTGCAGAGCACCTAGTCCGCCTGTTCGTCGGGGAAGTGGCGCATCGGTGTCTATCATAGGGGTGTGGGGCATAGGAGCTGCTTGCACCTGATCTAGAGGTCGGCGGAGCTTGAATGGATGGCCGGGGGGCGGTGCCAAGCACGGCGGTGTGGTGAGGTCGAGGGGAGGGTGGAGGTAGGGGATTGGGTCGGTGGTCACTGGCGTTTCGAGGAAGATCATCAACACTGACTGGCTGGAGGTAGATGAAGGCGATCTGCCCATTCTTTGTACATTGGACGGTGCAGAAAATGTGGACTGGCCTATTTGTTTTCAGTCGACTGTTATTTTCATAGAATCCTGTAGTAATTTAGTGTGCCATGCATGTTGTAGAGCTATCATATGTCTCCCGTCATTTATTTCTCATTGACCTGCTATCTGCTACCTTTACATTGTACTAATTGTGCACACACTTCACCCATACTCACACTATTGTTTTTTATGCATGGGTATTTCAGACTCTGACGCAGTGTTGATGAATGCAAAAAAGAAAAGACAGAAGTTGCTCCAGTGTGATTCAAAGATAAGCACTAAGCATTTCAGCGGTCTAAAGGGTGCAGTGTCAGCAGTTGGAGACAGTAAACGTAGCTCTACAGTTGATGATCTCAATTGCCACACACAACCATCCCAGGTGCTTGCTTTAACTTCGCACTGTCAAATGTGGTTGCATGTTGCATATGGTGTCTAGCTTGTATTGCTTCCAATTTGGTTAAATTGCATCTGCTTACTTTACACATTAGACCTTTGATAATGACATGCCTTCGTATTTTTGATACATACTACATATGTCTATTAACCATGTTCATACATCAAACTAATGCTCTTTTGTATCCCTCATCAATCACTTATGATGAGACAGTCACCCCAGTGGGTTACTATGAGATGTGCTACTTGTTTAAAGAGTGCAGTGTCATCCTCCCCACATGATTCTCACAAAACAGCAATGCTAAATGAAGATAGTCAACGTAGCTCTCTAGTTGATGACCGCAATTCCCCCACACCAGCATCGCAGGTGCTTTCTCTTACTTGGCAGTGTGATATGTGGTTGCATGTTGCATATGGTGTCTACCTTGTAATGCTTCTAATTAGGGTAAATTGCATCTGCTTAGTTAATACATCATACCTGTGAATATGGCATGCCTTCCTGTTTTTGGTACATAGTACGTCTTTCTATTAACCATGTTCTTACATCAAACTACTTTTCTTGTGTATCCCTCATCAATCACTTCTAATGATACACCTTCAAGTTAACAGTGTAATATTGGTTGCATCTTGCATATCATTTCAAACATGTATTGCCTCTAATTTTTTGAAGTGACACTTATAATGAGACACATCTAACTTGGTAGAGTGATTTTGGTTGGATCTTTCATATGGTGTCTAGATTGCATTGCTTCCAATTTGTTGAAATACCTTCTGCTTAGCGTTTTTCATACATATTACATCCTCCTACAATGTGGTTGCCAAACATAAAAGTTGTGTTCATCAGTATCGTGCATCAACGAATTTGGAAGTGCGGATTTCATTCCTTTTTCTTGTGTGTTTACTTGACAAGGCAAAATCTGAAAGGACGAAGGCATGGAATGATGGTGGTCCTTTGGAGCAACCGAAACAGATGATCTCTGCAGATTCTCCTGCTACTCCTACTGCAGTGCAAGTTCCAAATCTCATCTCCCCTACTCCACAACCCCAGGTGCTTGCTCTAACAAGGCAGTATGATATCTAGTTGCATGTTTCATATGTTGCCTAGCTTGTATTGCTCCTAATTTGTTAAATTGCATCTCCTTAGCTTACGCATTATACATGTGAATATGACATGCCTTCCTGTTTTTGGTGCATACTACATCTGCCTATCACACCATGTTCTTACATCAAACTATTGTTCTTGTGTATCCTGCATCTATCGCTTATGATGAGACAGTCACGCCCGTGGGTTAGTATGAGACGCGCTACTCTTATAAAGAATGCAGTTTCATCCTCTCCACATGATTCTCAAGAAACAGCAAGCCTAAATGAAGATATTGAACGTAGCTCTATACTTGAATACCGCACTTCCCCTACACCACCATCACAGGTGCTTGCTCTAACTTCGCAGTGTGATATGTGGTTGCATGTTGCATACGGTGTCTAGCTTGTAATGCTTCTAATTAGGGTAAATTGCGTCTGCTTAGTTTACACATTATGCCTGTGAATATGACATGCCTTCCTATTTTTGGTACACACTACATCTATGTGTTAACCATGTTCTTACATGAAACTACCTCTCTTATGTATCCTGCATCAATCACTTACGATGAGTCACCTTTATTCGTTGCATATTGCATATTACTTCTAGCTTGTTGCCATGTATTGCTTCTAATTTGGTCAAATATATTTGTGAGGGCATCGTTTTAATTTGGGAGAGTGATATTGGTTTCATCTTTCATATGGTTTCTAGCTTGCATTGCTTCTAACAAGTTCAAACACCTTGTGCTTAGTTTACACTTTATACATCACTAGCAAACATGCCCGTGCGTTGCAACGGGAGAATGAAATTTATCATGAGTCCCAATAAGCATTGCTCAAGACTGTCCTTGCTGCTTACCCTTTAAGCTGATGGTGCATGTGTTAAATTTATGTGAATCAAGGTAGATGGCTCACCATCAAGGTAGGGACCACATGGATGTTGACGTCACGGATTGAATGGCCTTGAACATCTCATCCATCGAAGGCATTTCATCGGTCGGCGTCTACATCCCATTGAGCAACTGCGTCTCCTTTACGTTACCCGACTTGTTGTGGCGAGTTGCCACGGGAGGAGCATTCGTCGACGGGCTTGAGAGCTTGTATGACGACTGGCACATCATCCACGTGAGCGGCCTGCATTACAATAGGTGCAGTGGCATGTGGAAGGCAGCATTGTGCTCTTTGACGTGTCGCTTGAACGGCGTGAATGGCGACTTCTGTCGCCTTGCACCATTGTAAGGCAGCATTGTGCTCTTTGACGTGTCGCTTGAACGGCGTGAACGATGACTTATGTCGCCTTGCACCATTGCGATGGTGGGATTTGGTTGGCGTTGTGTCGTCATGGCTGCGGAAGGGGCTTGGGCTCTTTTAGACTTTATTATATTTTGTTTTTTATATAATCTACTGTTTTAGAGTTTGTTTTTAGTTTTATTGCCCGATAGCAGACTAAGTTTGTACGGATTGAGCAATGATGATGTGAATGCATGTGCTAGCAGAACTTTTGTTTTCTTTTATATTACCAGGCAGTGTGGTTAGCTAGTTAGTTCGCTCAAAAAAAATCCACACACATACACCGAACGACAAGATTCACAGAGATTTCACATGATGGAGACGTAGAGTAGTGCTGGTTGCTTATTAGTCAGAATTTGTGTTGGCTGATCGACGTGTGGCTTTGCCCACCGCTGGTTTCAGCTGCATCTGAATCAAAATAAAATAAAATCCCAGCCCAGCCGGATCAACAGGCAAGGCCCAGCCTGGCCGCCAGGCATCTTGACGCCAACCCCAGCCACAACACGCACGCGAGGGGATAAGCCCCAGGCCACACGTATCCCCTCGCACCGCTCCTCTCTCCAACCTGTGGCCGAGACCCCGCTTGCCTCCCTCGATTCTCCTCTCCTCTCTCCTCTCACTTGCAAGCCCCCCATCGCCGTTGGCCAGCTCTCCTTTCCTCGACGCTCCCTCCCGATTCCCTCAGGAGTCACGCCCGAGCGCCCGAGGAGAGGAGCTCCTAGAGCACCCGCGACCGCCGCCGGCAAGACCACGGCCAGGTCGTCCCTTCTCCCTTCCCCTTTCTTCCTCCTGTATCCTCCCCTAGCTCTCTCTCATGCCGTGTCTCCCTCCCTCTCTTTTCCCTACAGGAGCTCCCCACGCGCCATAGAGTTTGCAGAGGACCTCCCCTGCCTCACGCCGCCGCCTCGTTAGCCCCGCGCCCGGAGCGCGCCACTGCGGCACCTCTCATTCTCCCTCTTTTCCTTTATTCTCCTCCCTGGATCGTCCTCACCCCCCACGCATCTCTCTCCCTCTATGTCTTCCAGGAAACGGCCATGGCCGAGCGCCAAGCCGAATCGAGCTCTGACGCCCTCTGCTATCCGTCGTGCCGGCCAGCCTCCTCTACGCCGGGGCCCTGCAGCCATCCAACCGCCTCGGATCTCGCCGGACCCGTCCGGATCGAGACTCACGTTGCCCGCCAAGCTTGCCACCTGCGCTGTCGCTGCCTTCTGTCGAGCAGGAGCTCGTCCGTGGACTCCTCTGCTCCCGTTGACCGAGCGAGCAAATGCCCATGACCCCCATGGATAGCACCGCAGTGGGTGCACTCTACACTGCGCTGCCGCACTGCTCCCGCTGCCGCCGCCTCATCTCCCCTCCTTTCTCCAGTTTTTCCTCCCTCCATCTTCCCGTCTCCTTCCTGACAGGAGCCAGATGCCATGAATTCTCTCGGGAAGTCGCGCTCCGGCCTTAATCGTCGTCACCGGCGACCCCCATCCTCACCGCCCGCCTCCGAATCCTTCCCAGCCCCTGCCGTGCATGGATCCGTTCGCTGCAAGCTCCAGCCGTCGCGCCGCCGCCGTTCTGCAGATCGCGGGTTGAATAGATGAAAACACAGGGTCCTGTTTGTAAATTCGAAACATTTTTCTAACTGAGTAAAGCATGTACTGCAGGTTAATTTCTAAAAAATGGGGGGACTTTTCTGCAAAACGGCCGGCGACGTACGACCAGAAGCAGTCGCTGCTTTATTAGTAGGGAATATACATGTCACTATGTCACCATCCTGTTTTTCATACATATTCCATCCTCCTATCATGTGACTACCTTACATTAAAGTAGTGTTCTTCATGCATCAATGAGTTCTGAAGAGCAAATTTTATTCATTTTTCTTGTGGGTTTGACTTGACAAGGCAAAATCAAGAAAGAGGAAGTAAAAGAGTAAGGAAGGCAATGATGGTGGTCCTCTGCAGCAACGTAAACGGAGCATCTGTACAAATTCTCCTTGTACTACTAGTGCATTACAAGGTCCAAGTCTCTGCTCCCCTACTCCACTATCCAAGGTGCTTGCTCTAACTTGGCAGTGTGATATCTGGTTGCATGTTGCATATGGTGTCTAGCTTGTATTGCTCCTAATTAGTGTAAACTACATCTTCTTAGCTTACACATGATACATGTGAATATGACACGCTTTCCTGTTTTTGGTACATACTATATCTGTCAATCACACCATGTTCTTACATGAAACTACTCTTCTTGTGTATCCTGCATCAGTCACTTATGATGGGACACCTTTAAGTTGGCAGTGTGATATTGGTTTGTGTTTTGAATATGATTTCTAGCATGTAGTGCTTCTAGTTTGATGAACGCCACCTATGACGAGATAGTTTTAACTTGGTAGAGTGATATTGATTGCACCTTCCATATGATGTCTAGCTTGCAGTGCTTCTAATTTTTTGAAGTGCCTTCTGCTTAGTTACCACATCATAGGTGTGAATATGTCAAGCCGTCCAGTTTTTCGTACATATTCCATCCTCGTATCATGAATTTGCCTTTCATCAGAGTAGTATCCGTCAGTATCATGCATGAATGAGTTCTGAAGAGCGAATTATATTCCTTTTTCTTTTCGGTTTGACCTCACAATGCAAAATCAATAAAGCCGAAGGAAATTGGCAAGGCATTGGATGATGGTGGTCCTTCTGAGCAACTGAAACGGAGGTTCTCTACAGATTCTACTCTGCCATACTCCCAACAAGATTCGCAAGACAATGCGAGGCTAGACAGTCAACGTAGTTGTGTAGATGATGAGCACATCTCCCCTACTCCACCATCATAGGTGCTTGCTCTAACTTGGCACTATTATATGTGGTTGCATGTTGCGTATGATGTCTAGCTTGTATTGCTTCTAACTTTGTTGAATTGCATCTGCTTACTTTACACATAATGCATGTGAATATGACATGTGTTCCTGTTTCTAGAACATACTATATCTGATCACACCATGTTCTTACATCAGACTACTGTTCTTGCATATCCCGCATCCTTCACTTATGATAAGGCACCTTTAAGTCACCACTGTGATATTGGTTGTGTCTTGCATATGATTTCTAGCATGTACTGCTTCTAATTTGTTGAAACGCCATATAGTTTGAACTTCGCAAAGTGATATTGGTTGCATCTTTCATATGGTGTCTAGCTTGCAGTGCTTCTAATTTGTTGAAATGCCTTCTGCTTAGTTACCACATCATAGGTGTGAATATGTCATGCCATCCTGTTTTTCGTACATATTCCATCCTCGCATCATGTGTTTGCCTTTCATCCGAGTAGTGTTTGTCAGTATCATGCATAAATGAGTTCTGAAGAGCGAATTTTATTCCTTTTTCTTATCGGTTTGACTTCACAATGCAAAATCATTACAGCTGAAGGAAATTAGTCCGACAGTGGATGATGGTGGTCCTTCGGAGCAACTCAAACAGGGGGTCTCTACAGATTCTACTCCACCATCCTCCCAACAAGATTCGCAAGACAACACAAGGCTGGACAGTCAATGTAGCTGTGTAGATGATGAGCACATCTCCCCTACTCCACCATCACAGGTGCTCGCTCTAACTTGGCACTATTATATGTGGTTGCATATTGCGTATGATGTCTAGCTTGTATTGCTTCTAACTTTGTTGAATTGCATCTGCTTACTTTACACATAATGCCTATGAATATGACATGTGTTCCTTTTTCTAGAACATACGTGTACATGATGAGCACATCTCCCCTACTCCACCATCACAGGTGCTTGCTCTAACTTGGAACTGTTATATTTGGTTGCGTTTTCCGTATGATGTCTAGTTTGTATTACTTCTGACTATGTTGAATTGCATCTGCATCGATTACAACTTATACCTGCAACGATCACTTACCCACAAGACACATTTAACTTGGGGCTGTGATGTAGGTTGCATCTTGCGTTGTCTTCTAGCTTGTACTACTTCTAATTTCTTGAAATGGCACTTATGATGAGACACTTTTTACCTGATAGATTGATATTGATTGCATGTTCATATGGTGCCTTGCTTTCATTTCTTCTAATTTTATTGAAATGCCTTCCGCTTACTGTTTTTTCATACATATTCCATCCTCCTATCATACGTGTGAATATGCAATGCTATATTTTTTTGTATATATTCCATCCTCCTATCCTACGCTTGCCTTACATCAAAGTAGTGTTCGTCTGTATCATGCATCAACCAGTTATGCAGAGCTAATTTTATTGATCTTCTTGTGGTTTTGACTTCATAAGGCAATATCAGAAAATAGGAAGGAAAATAGTAAGTTAGGGGATGTTGGTGGTCCTCCGCATCGACGCAAGCAGAGACTCTCTAGATTTGCCACTGCTACTGCTAGTGAAGTTGAAGTCCCAAGTCTACATGAGGAGTTCATCTTCCGTACTCCACCATCGCAGGTGCTTGCTCTAAGTTGACAGTGTGATAATTGGTTTCATGTTGCATATGTTGTCTAGCCTATATTTCTTCTATTTGATTAAATTGCACCTGCTGAGTTTATACGTTATACGTTATACAATCTTACTTTTCAGGGCAAGACGATATGATCAAATAAGCAAGGATTGGCACTATCCTAACTCACTGATCGGAGAGTGCACCAGAAATAAGGACTAGGTAGCACAATCAACCTTAGGGTGACGATTCAAAAACCAACACGCTAAGAATGAAATTATTATCCTTTAACTACCAAGCAACAGAGTTGCTAGCAGTATTGATTTCACACGCCATGATTCATTTGTCGGCATTCCGGTTACAATAACACGGAACCGAGGGATGAATAATGATGGCGAGAAGTATCACTACATCAAGAATTCACAGGATGGTGTGCAATTCCTATAACAATCCCGATATAAAGATGGTAATACTCCAAGGTAGAGCAGAACAAAAGCTGGATTAGCAATTTGATCTGCGGAGCACAACTTCTTTGACCCAATCCTGGATATGGATGAGGTACTGGAGTTTGTTTCCCCAAGTCATTCAGGATAGAATGGCTTGACGGACCACAAGGGTAATAGGCATCGATAAACGAATGCATGCATACCCTTGGACTATCAATTGATAGACGAAGGTCAGTAGACAACTAAAGAGGGACAACTCAAAGGAACATATAATTCTCTGAGTTGTGGATGCATAGATTAGTATGTCGAGCGAGATCAACATTTCTTCCAGATAACCCATGCAGAGAGGTAGGACTGGCAGAGTCACGATTTATAACGGAGAACTCATCAAGAGCACTCTGGTTGTGATCGTTCAGTTCAACGAGGAACTTCTGCCATGAATAGTTCATGGTATTTGGAAGAACGATATACCACGGACCTCGAGGACTATCGCATAGGTTACTAATATCCTAAAGGAACTAGCAACACTATCAACATGATGTAAGTAGGGTGAATCTCGGTTCAAAACCCAGAAATAGAATGCCTACTAACTAATAACATCACGGGATGCTTTCGAGAATAAAGGCCAGAATTTCACACTGGAAACACAAAACGTTGCTAGATTTCTAGGTGACTCCCTAAATACCTAGGGTCATAATAGTAACTCCAACATAATGTCAAGGTAACGAAGTACCTCAACTCACTGATTAGTGTGGTTAATCTGGCCCATGGGAACATTGAAACGGAAGAAAGGATTTGCAATTGCATCAGACTACTTAGAAACCTGGGATGACTCGGACAGCATAACGGCTGTAAATGCTCAGAAGAGATTTGAGACATTCACAAAAATGGTGGCATAACCACTCAGAAGCACAATATCAAGGTTTCGAGATCAATAATTAACATACGGAAGCAGTAAAAACATGAACAGAGGCTTAAGTCCAAAAATCTTATAAGTCTACGGATTAGTAACACGTGATCCTGATGGAAAGAAGAGATAGCCTAGTTCTTAATCCCCGTAGAAGAGAAGATGAGTTACTCAGATCAGAAGGGCATGAGGTAAAGGAGTAAAAAGAGCCTTACGTTCCATCCCACAATCAATTCCCTTACATAACTAAAGAATTTCTAGACTCAACTTTGACCAGTTTGGCTTGGTAATCCTACAGGCAGTCAAGCTCTGATACCAATGCTGTCAGGACCCCGACTCAATGCCACATCAATCTAGCATGTAACACCTCATATCACTTTGCGGCCTCACGCACGGTATTCCCACGGGTGTCGCCTTACCTTTGCCCGGGACCGTTTGCGCCTTTTGGCACACGTATATGATAGTGTCGCTAGCATCCATATGATAAGGAGCCCGGGCTGACATGGCTAGTCGTAAACCCAAAGTGGCACAGACTTACAGGGACAGGCATCCATGACCCAGCATCGAACGTGTCGGTCATCAGCGAGTGAATCCAGGCTGTAGCACTGGGCTAGCAGGACTCCGGTGAACCGGGCTGTAGCGGGCTAACAGGACTCCGGTATTCATCGCGTGACATTTCCCCGAAGGGACAGACACAGGAACGAAGAAGGACACATGCCGGCCAGCCTAAGTGTTCCGGAGCAGTAGCAAGCTACCATGGCTCGGTGGAAACACTAGGAGACATTTCCCCGTAAGAGAGGCTACTAAAGATAAACAACTAGATGGTCAGATCCCACACATACCAAGCATTTCAATAACATACACACAATATGCTCGATATGTGCAAATACAACATGGCATCACAACATGACTCTACAACTCAAGTATTTTAATCAATAGGCTCCGAGGAGCGAGATATTACAAACATGGGTCTCATGACCCAACAATCAGAGCATACAAGTCAAAGCACAAGCGGAAGCTATCATGTCTGAGTACAGACATCTATAAATGAAAAAGGCTGAGAAGCCTGACTATCTACCAGATCCTGCCGAGGGCTCAAGATCGTAGCTGAGGTAACAAGCTAAACGTCGAAGTCCACGTGGAACTACTAGTGAGACCGAAGTCTCTCTGCAAAAACATAAAATAGGCAAACGTGAGTACAAATGTACCCAGCAAGACTTACATCAGAACTATCTACATATGCATCATTATCAACAAAGGGGTGGTGGGGTTTAACTGCAGCAAGCCAGCTTTGACTCGGTGGCTATCCTAAACTACGACTGCAAGCAACTCTTTTGAGGTGGCGCACACGAGTCCACATATTCACCATATCAATACACCACTATGGATCCGCTCCCGTCTCCCTACGAGAACGCCATCCATAGCACTCACGCTTATCTTGCGTATTTTAGAGTATCCACTTTCACTTGTCTATGAACTGATATAAGCAACCCAGAAGTCCTTTTCCGCGGACACGGCTATTCGAATAGCTGATGTTAACCCTGCAGGGGTGTACTTCTTCACACACGCTCTCACCACTTACCGCCGTTTACACGACATGTACTCGGCAACCTTCAAGCGGAAGCCCAACGTGGGTGTCGGCCACGGCCTACCTAAACACTCAAGTCTCTAGTCCAGGTTTATCGCCTATTCGGGTTCCATCCATGAGGAGATCCGGCCGGAGTTTCGCTCACAGCCCCAAACGATGTGAACAGGGTTCCGTGACACCAAACGGGCGCCCGGTTTACCCGGCCACGTGCCTACCGCATCACAGCCCACCCCTACGGTCAGCGCTGCGCACGGCCTCCAGCATACTACAAACACCAGAAACTACTTGCAACTCCTGGACAGAGGACAAGGGTGATCAAGAAGCCGAGAGGGTCCATTGGTTTCGGGCCCAATGCGTGGTAGTAGCTGAATCATGGATCACAAACACAGAACTCAGTTCCTGAGGACGGCTGCAATGAGACAACCCACCATGTACTCCTACATGGCCTCTCACCGCTACCTTTACCAAATCGTATTCACACCACTTAGCTCACACACAGTAGGACATGTTCACACACCTCTGATTCATCCCCGATGAATCAGACCTGACTCAACTCTAAGCAGTAGCAGGCATGACAAACAAGCATGAATGAGTAGGCACAACAGGGCTCAAACAACTCCTACTCATGCTAGTGGGTTTCATCTATTTACTGTGGCAATGACAGGTCATGCAGAGGATAAAGGGGTTCAGCTACCGCAGCAAGTAACAGATGAATCGGTGTTGTCCTAATGCATTAAAAGAGAGCAGGAGCGAGAGAGTAGGATTGTATCGGAATGAACAAGGGGGTTTTGCTTGCCTGGCACTTCTGAAGATAATATAGCTCTTCATCGGTGTCATCGATCACATCGTCGGTATCATGTCTATCGAAAGGGGGCAATCACCGGCAACTGAGGAAAAACACAATCAATGCAATGCACAATATGATGCATGAATGTGACATGGCAATATGCTGTGTTTTGTGCTAATGCAACTAAAACCAGATTAAATGAAGTTGGTTTGAATCCAAGATTCAAATTCAAACTCCATATGTGGATATTTAAATGCCATTTAATTGATTTGTGCTATACAGCAGCTATAAGTGGTTCTAACATGCATGAAAATGGTACAGATGGATTCCTTGAATTTTTCTGATAATTTTTCATATATAATTTATTTAATTTGGAGTTACGGTTAATTTTCCATGAATTTTCGAAGTTTTGGATATTTTCTGAAATTAATAAATCATTTCTGATTTATTTAAAAACTCCAGAAAACAATTACTGCATCAGCCTGACGTCATGATGACGTCAGCAGGTCAACTGGACTGGCTCGGGTCAAACCTGACGTGTGGGGGCCACACGTCAGTGACACAGTTAACAAATCTAAGTTTAATTAGAGCCTGGGCCCGCGTGTCAGTGTCCTATCTACCTAACTAAGTTAGTTAACACTAACTTAACCTGGTACTAATTAAACAGGGGGGGCTGGGCCCACACGTCAGTGACCCAGGGTCAAACTGGGCCCAGCAAGTCAACTGTCAACGGGGTCAACCCCACCGGCGACTTGACGCCGACGAGGCCAACCGCGGCGGCGAGCCTCGGGTTTGTATCTCCGGCGACCAAACGGCCGGCGGAGGGCATCTACGTGACGCTGGTGGACTCACGCGTCGAGTGGTGCAGGCGTTGGGTGCGGGGGTGGCCGGAGCTGTCGCCGGCGTCGACCTTGGCGGTCGCCGGAGCTCGGGTGAGCTCGGGGTCGACGCTACGGTGGCCGGGGAGACTCGTGCGGGGCACCTATGTGCTCTACGTGGCGCGGGAAGGGAGTTGAGCACGACGGCCGGACCGCTAGGTGGCCGGAGACTCGTCGGTGGCGGTCACAGGCGGCGGCGCGTACGGGCGAGCAAGGTGTGGCGGCTACGGCGCACGAGAGCGAGAACGGAGAGGGGGAAAAGGTTCGGTGGCTCACGGCGGTTGCAGCAGACGTCGAAGCGGGCTCGGGGAAGGCCGGACGGCGACGAGTCGACGATGGGGATCCGCGGCGGCCGGCGATGAAGAAGAGACTGCTGACGGTGTTTTGAGGCGTCCGGCGTCGAGTGAGTCGACGGGGAGGATGAGGGCGTTGAGGCGGAGGCCATGGACACGTCGGCGAGGCGAGGGAGGGCCTGTGGCCGCGGTGGTTCTAGTCGGCGGCGGTGGCTGCGTTCGGGTTCGGGCGAGAGAGAGGGAGCAGAGGAGAGAGGGGATGCAGCGGGGGAGGAAGAGGAGCGAGGGGACACGAGGCCTCGTCGTGGCGTCGCTAGGGAGGCCGGGGGGAAGCAGGAGGTGGCCGGGAAGCAGGAGGTGGCCGGGGCGCGTGGCCGCGCGCGCCGGGCGCGTGCCCGTCCTCCTGGCAGGGAGGAAGACGACAGGGGAGGGAGGCGGCGGTGGGCTGGGCCAGCGGGAGGAGCTGGGCCGGCTGGGCTGGACAGGTAGGCGCCAGGTAGGCTTCTGCTCTTTATTTTTCTGTTCTGTTTATTTTTATTTAATTTATTTTGCCACTGTTTTGAATTTAAAATAATTCAAACAATGCCAAAAACTCCTCTGAATATTTTATATTGCTAGATGGACTTTTCCAAAAGCTTATAAAATATTTCAGGGGTATTTTAAATTGTATTCTAATTATATGAATATAATTCAAATTCAAATAGCTAATGAATTAAATCCAAAGTCCCAAAAATAATTCCTTAAAAATGTTCAATATTTTGGTTGGGACCAGAACCCTTACCAAAAATTATCAAACATTTAAGAAGAGCATTTTGGAGCAATGAATGAGATTTCTAGGGTTTTTGCCCCTCTTTTATTTAAGTTTTTGAGGCTTCCAAAATTCCCTCAGTTCAAATTTTTAGAATTTAAACATGATGCACACATGAGCTAGCCTAGAGCACTACCAGCAGCTAGGGATGTGACATTAGTTTACACATCGTAGCTGTGAATATGTTATGCCATCCTATTTTTCTTACATATTCCATCCTCATACGGATGTCTCACATCAAAGTATTGCTTGTCTGTATCATGCATCAATGAGTTCTGAAGAGCGATTTTATTCTTTTGTGTTGTGGGTACGGCTTGACATGGCGAAGTTAAAAAAGAGGAAGGAAAAGAATATAGTAGGGAGTGGTGTTACTCGTCGGGTGAAACGGAAAAGGATCTGTTGTCGAGATTCTGCTGGTACTTATAGTGCAGTAGAAGGTCCAAGTCCACCAGCTAAATCTACAAACACAATATCACCTGCTCCACCAGCTGCAGCATCCGCTTCAACTGTACCAGCTCTCAACGAGTTACTCGTTCGTTTGCTCCAGAACTGGCCAGTTCCCAAGCTACCTTCACACCTAACACTACTTCCGAAGCACTGCTGACACAACAAGACTTGGGAAGATCAGATGAACCTCATGAGCATCAACACCAAGACGGTACCTGACTGAGTCAAGTTGGAGTTGCATGCTCCTTTATATGTACTCTCACAGTTTGATGTACACTAACACATTGCATATTCGTTGTTGAACTAGCACCACGGTGCAAGCGGAAACAGACATCAGGGATAATGCTTGACAGATTAAAAAAATCTAAAGGAGGAAGAATGGAGATCCATTTTGAGGCAGGTTTAAAAAGGCCACGTGATGCTACAGAGTCAGCCAAGTTAGTATCAGAGGCAGCCGTTGCCGTTAGGTGTCATGCACGTATCCTCCCAACGTGGATCCAGTACTAGAATGAGAAAGACAATACCCAGTTTAACACCTTCCTTGACCATTTATATGTAAGTAATGTTATTCATCGCAATCAGTAATATTGTCTTGCTCTGTCCCATACTTTCTAGCTTCCTCCTAATAAGACCCACATTCTTTTTTCAACAGATGAGGTTCAAGTTGGATCTGAAAGATGATGCAACTAAACAAGCATGCACTCATGTTTTCAGTCTGGTCTGCGACAGTATCGGTACCACCTTAGAAAATCTCACTTTGAAGCCAAGGCTAACAATGAAATCGCCCAAACATCTCTAGTGGAATATATTACAGATGAAGACTGGACAACCCTTGTTTAACACTGGTGTGATCCAAAGTATCAGGTAGGCTATATGTATTTGATCAGACCACATATTGAACTTGTATTTATGTATGTGCCTTACAAGTGTATCTTCTTCTAAGCTAACTGTTTGAAGAACAAGACCAATCATTCTAAAGTGAAATTCCAACAGACAACGGGATCTCGTAGCTATATTGACACTGCGAGCCTCTTGTAAATAGCTGCTACTTCCTTCTTTTTTCCGTGCCATATTATTGTATCTATATTGACTTGTTCCAAATACAGAAGAAAGCCTCTGCGGACCAAAAAGAACCTGAACCGAATGTAGTGCAAATCTTCAAGCATTGCCACACCAGCAAGATGAAGGGCATGAGCACACCAGTTCAAGCCGTTGTTGTAAGTCATTACTCCTCCTACCTTTGAACTAATTGGTATTGTGATGTGTTCATTTAACTACTTGGTTTGTAGCCAATGTTAGTTACTATGTTCACTTTTATACACATTTGTCTTAACGTATCATTTCACCTTACATGGTTTAAAAGAGATGAAGGATATTCTTTTGGTCTTGATCTATAATCTAGTTGTTATGTTCACGTGCGCACACAATGATAAAATAGCTTATTTGTTTTATATCTATTTGCCCATGATATGAATGATGTCATACTATGTTCATCCTACTTTAAACCATGTCTCTTTACCCTTAGATGCCAACGAATGTGAGGAAATAGACAATACAGTAGGCCTGCTACACGGACATATGTTTCGAAAGTGATTTTATTACGTAGTTGGCACTACAATACATGCTAATGTATTATAGTAGTTCACCAAAATAAGTTATGTATAAACGCGTAACCTACTTTGTTTGTTTTTGTCTCATTAGTAACTTATCTAGTACACTAATCTACAAGTTCAAACTTTCAGCAAGCTATGGAACAAATGATTGAATAACCACAACCACCTGAAGGTGACGAGGCTACCACAGGCACAATGTCACCTCGCGCTGCAGTGCGTCAGTATCTCTCCACTAACAGTGCAAAAAAGCACCTTCCTGCATGATTATGGGTTGGTTGTCAAGGTAACCTCGTCCAAATCGCCTACAGAACAAAATCTTCCAGCTAGACAGAGTGATATATCTGTGCTCCACACACAAGTCCAATCCCTAATGAACGTCGTTTCGGAAACAAGAATAGTGGTTGACAAATGTTGTTAAGATATGAATTGTTTTGAAACTAGACTATCAGACATTCGCTTCATTGTTCAAGAGCAATGGCGGAAAAAGGTGAAGATTGTGCTGCTCCATCAGATTCTACAGCCTGAAACATTAGCACTCAGGTCAAATGATCTGTGCTTCTATACATCTGATGATGCTTTTATCTACAAGGACTGTAAACTTTATGCCAATAGGCCTTTTGTTGTATGGTTGGAATTTATTTTGTTGTGATACAGCATTTATGATGATGCCAAAGGCGCAGTAATTACTATGCTATTATTGTGTAGTGTAGGTTTATCTTAGTAATGTATTCGGCCGAAAGCTTCGTAGGAGCCCAAGATGCCAACATTCGTCGGGCCCATTCCAATTGGGCTAAAAACAATTATGGGATGAAATTTGCATGTAGCCCACTAAAAATATCTGGGCCTAAATCAGCATAAGCTTTCATATTTTTCTGGTAGGCTTGTTCCCATAGTGGGCCTTTAACAGGCCTAAACATAATTTGGGCCCTCAGCAACAATAGGTCGTTTACAGGTGTAAATATCTCGAGCCCATAAAAACATGGGCCTTTAATAGGCCAAAAGTGAGATTGGGCCCTGATTGTGCCAAATAACCCACTGGTCTTAGCAGTCCAAAATGGTGGCACATTTACAACGCGGATCTTTCACAAGAAGAAATTTGGACGGGCCGTAAATGCGCCGACCTAATACACGGGCCTTTAATAGGCCGGAAGTTCGGTCGGGCTTGATTAGTGTCATTTTTATATGGGTCGTTAATGGACCCGATGTGACATTGGGCCACATATGGCCCATGGATTTCGTGCGACGTTAACAGGCCGAAAATCACAACAGGCCGAAAGTGGCCCAAATCTATAGTGGGCCTCTAATAGGGTAAATGTCATACATGGCCGAATATGACCCAAATCCTTCACGGTCGTTTATGGGCTGAAAGTTCCAATGGCCTGTAAATGGGCCCAAATGAAGCAGGACCTTTAACAGGCCGGAAATACACCGGGCCGTAATTGAGCCCAAGTATTTAGCAGATTGTTAACAGGCCAGAAGTGACCATGGGCCACGATGATGACAAGTTTAGGACGAGCCGTTGATGGGCCGATTTGACACTAGCCGTACGGGCCTTAACTGAGAATGTTGGGCCTTTAGCTGGGCCAGCCCATTATGGTCTGCAAAATCTTGTGGGCCTTTTGCTGGGCCAGCCCATTATGGTCTGCTAAATCTTATGGGCCTTTAGTTGGGCCGGCCCATTTAAAATTTATGGGCCACTTTTGGGCCCGTCCACGTGCCAACATATCATAGGCCCATCTCGACTGTTGGATAAGTGACACCTGTGCCAACGCGGAGCTGACACGTGGTTCCGTCGGCCAATGAGAATTTTACACGTGGAAAATCGGCATTGGTCATGGCTGTTAGCGGGTTATCGGATCCAAAATCGGACCCGATAGCTTAACGGCGCTTAACGACGTCCCGTTACGGTGGCTGCCACGTGTCGGTCACCCTTGACAATAGCACTTCTATGACGCGCGGTTTATCATCATGGAAGTGGACACTTCCGTGATGATAATTTTGGTAATGTCATGGAACACATCTACGACAGCACAGGTATGACTATCCTGATTCTGTCATAAAATCGTCATGGATGTACATGCATGACAGAAAACCTGACCTACTGTGACAAACACGTATCATCACGTAAGTGTATTTTTTTGTAGTGAAAGCATGAACAACTCTAGCCTTGTCTTTAAAGTACTGGGTGATGGTGAGATAATGCAAGTGGTATACCTAAAGACCCAATATTGAGGTCGTTGGCAACAGGAGCACTTGGAACATCAAGTTCAGGTTCAGGCTTGGGCTCTTGTAAGAAGAGAGCATCTTGGGGATTTTCACTGACATCCATGGGTCTGTTGATGAGGGAGGTTTCATTATCACTGACATCCATGTCATACCGAGCAGCAGAAGGTGTTGGTCATCTGGATCTGGTGTGACCGACATTGAGTTGTGAGGCTCGGACTCTTGGTCTATCACCTGATGTAAAATAGCAATTGGAAAGGCCGAGCATCAGATGGTAATTATACAGTAAAGAAACAAAAAGTAGTGTAGCATTTATACATGACGGCTAGTGCCAGGCATTGGTTGATTCTTTTGGCTATCTAGGATGGTGTCGGCAAGGATGCGGTAGCTCTCGTCCTCGATGGGCTCCCAGTTTTTGTCAAAGAGGTTGTAGAGGTGCCTCGGGACTGACGAAATCTGCTTGTTGGAGAAGCCGAGACGCCCCATGGCCTCATATGCCTTTTGAGCCTTATCCTTGTGGGAAACTATGGCATTCCTTTAATGAAACGCCCCACTGTTATTTGTGCTGCAGAGAAGATGCGTATTTGCATTATCAATTAATCAAACCCTCCTCATAAGACAAAATAAATAAATAAACAAATTTGTTTATGAAACCCTTGGAGAAAAGAGGAATGCCCGAAAGTAGCGGGTGGATAAGAACCGCAATGGAAACCCCAATCTTGGAAGGGACGCGGAGATAGCATCAGGTTGTACAAAGAAACGTCATACTGTTGGGGAACATAGCATGCAATTTCAAAAAAATTCCTACGCTCACACAAGATCTATCTAGGAGATGCATAGCAACGAGAGGGGGAGAGTGTGTCCACGTACCCTCGTAGACCGAAAGCAGAAGTGTTTGCCAACGTGGTTGATGTAGTCAAACTTCTTCTCGTTCCGACTGATCAAGCACCGAACGCACGGCACCTCTGAGTTCTGCACACGTTCAGCTCGATGACGTCCCTCGAACTCTTGATCCAGAAGAGTGTCGAGGAAGTAGATGAGTTTTGTCAGCACAACGGCATGGTCACGGTGATGGTGAAGTTATCCGCGCACGGCTTTGCATAAGCTCTACCAGAATATGACCGTAGGTGTAAACTATGGAGGGGGGTGCCGCACACAGCTAACAATCGTTGGTGTCTGTTCTAGGTGCCCCCTCCCCATGTATATATAGGTGGGAGATGGAGGGGGCAGCAAGGGGCGCCCCAAGTAGGAGGAATCCTACTTGGGCGCCTCCCCCAATTCGGCCTCCCCACTTCCTTATTCACCGAAGGGGAAAGGAAGGAGGAGAAAGGGGGAGACCGAATCCCTCCCATTCCTTTTTCTCTTCCCCTCTTTCCTTCCCCTCAGGTGTGGCCCATATGGGGGCGCAGCAGCCCCTGCTGGTTGTTGTTTTCCCCCTCTTGGCCCATTAGGCCTATATCTTTGCCGGGTGGTGCCCGGAACCACTTTTGGTGAACCGGTATGTACCCGGTACCCTCCGGAACACTTCTGGTGTCCGAATACCATCGTCCTATATATCAATCTTTACCTCTCGACCATTTAGAGACTCATCATCATGTCCGTGGTCTCATCCGGTACTCCAAGCAACATTCGGTCATCAAATCACATAACTCATATAATACAAAATTGCCATCGAATGTTAAGCCTGCAGACCTTACGGGTTCGAGAACTATGTATATATGACCGAGACACCTCTCCGGTCAGTAACCAATAGAGGAACCTAGATGCTTATATTGGCTCCCACATATTCTATGAAGATCTTTATCAGTCGAACCATTATGACAACATACGTTATTCCCTTTGTCATCGGTATGCTACTTGCTCGAGATTCGATTGTGGGTATCTTCATACCTAGTTCATTCAGGTTATCGATAAGTCTCTTTACTCGTTCCGTAATGCATCATCCCGCAACTAACTCATTAGTCACTTTGCTTGTAAGGCTTCTTATGATGTGCATTACCGAGAGGGCCCAGAGATACCTCTCCGATACTCAGAGTGACAAATCCTAATGTCGATCTATGCCAACCCAACAAACACCTTCGGAGATACCTATAGAGCATCCTTATAATCACCCAGTTATGTTATGACGTTTGATAGCACATAAGGCATTCCTTCGGTATCCGGGAGTTGCATAGTCTCATAGTCGGATGAATATGTATTTGACATGAAGAAAGAAATAGCAATAAAACTGAACAATCATAATGCTAAGCTAACGAATGGGTCTTGTCCATCACATCATTCTACTAATGATGTGATCTCGTTCATCAAATGACAACACATGTCTATGATTAGGAAACTTAACCATCTTTGATTAATGAGCTAGTCTAGTAGAGGCTTACTAGTGACACAGTATTTTGTCTATGTGTTCACACATGTATCAAGTTTCCGGTTAATACAGTTCTAGCATGAATAATAAACATTTATCATGAAATAAGGAAATATAAAATAACAACTTTATTATTGCCTCTAGGGCATATTTCCTTCAGTCTCCCACTTGCACTAGAGTCAATAATGTAGTTCACATCGCCATGTGATTTAACACCAATAGTTCACATCTTTATGTGATTAACACCCATAGTTCACATCGCCATGTGACCAACACCCAAAGGGTTTGCTAGAGTCATAATCTACTTCACATCACTATGTGATTAACACCCAAAGAGTACTAAGGTGTGATCATGTTTTGCTTGTGAGAGAAGTTTAGTCAACGGGTCTGCCACATTCTGATCCGTATGTATTTTGCAAATTTGTATGCCTGCAATGCTCTGCATGGAGCTGCTCTAGCTAATTGCTCCCATGTTCAATATGTATCTAGATTGAGACTTAGAGTCACCTAGATCAGTGTCAAAGCTTGCATCGATGTAACTCTTTACGACGAACTCTTTATCACTTCCATAACCGAGAAACATTTCCTTAGTCCTCTTTATGGTAACTAAGGATAATTTTGACCGCTGTCCATTGATCTACTCCGGGATCACTATTGTACCCCCTTGCCAAACTCATGGCAAGTGAGAGCACAAGTGCTCCCTAGGTGATTTTGGTAATTAATGTCAACATATTTCTTGTTGGACTAATACTTTCATCTAGTATATTTAAGATAAGCCCAACAGTGGAGTGGCATGGACAAGAGGATGTGGAACCCCTTCAAGATGCTAAGGACAAAGCATTGGCTCAAGCTCAAAGCTCAGGACTCTACATTTTCTAGTTTAGTGATCCAAGATCACATTGAGTCAATAGGAAAGCCAATACTATTAAAAGGGGATGAGGTGTTGCTTAATGGCTTGTTTGCTCAAAGTGCTTAGTGATATGCTCCAAAGCCCTCAAACACTTTCTCATATCCACATATGTCCCAAACCAAAAGTCAAACTCAGCCCCACCGATTTGATCCATCCGGCACCACCAAGTTCATTTAACATCGCCACTGCCAGAAACCCTAATCAAGTCGGTCACACTGATGGGATCTCGGTCTCACTGAGATGGGCTTGCAAACTCTCTGTTGTCTATTGCAAAAATTTCGGTCCCACCGAGAATATGTAACCGGTCACACCGAGTTTTCCTGACCAACTCTTTATTTTTTTATTACCAAATCGGTCTCACCAAGTTGTGTAATCGGTCAAACCGTGATGAGATTTTACCCTAACCCTTGCAAATTGGTCCCACCAAGTTGATCATATCGGTCCTACCGAAATTGCCTAACTGTCGCATTATGTACTGAATCGGTCCGACCGAGTTTTCTGATTCGGTCCCACCGAGTTTGGTATATTGTGTGTAATGGTTAGATTTTGTGTGGAGGCTATATATACCCCTTCACCCTCTCCTCCTTCATGAGGGAAGCCATCAGAATGTGCCTACACTTCCACTACTCATTTTCTGAGAGAGAGCCACCTACTTATGTGTTGAGAGCAAGATATTCCAATCCAACCATATGAATCTTGATCTCTAGCCTTCCCTAAGTTGCTTTCCACTCAAATCATCTTTCCACCAAATCCAATCCTATGAGAGTGAGTTGAGTGTTGGGGAGACTATCATTTGAAGCACAAGAGCAAGGAGTTTGTCATCAACACACCATCTATTACCTTTTGGAGAGTGGTGTCTCCTAGATTGGTTAGGTGTCACTTGGGAGCCTCCAACAAGATTGTGGAGTGAACCAAGGAGTTTGTAAGGGCAAGGAGATTGCCTACTTCGTGAAGATCTACCCTAGGGAGGCAATTCCTTCGTGGGCGATGGCCATGGTGGGATAGACAAGGTTGCTTCTTCGTGGACCCTTCGTGGGTGGAGCCCTCCTGGACTCGTGCAACCGTTACCCTTCATGGGTTGAAGTCTCCATCAATGTGGATGTATGATAGCACCACCTATCGGAACCACGACAAAAATATCCGTGTCTCCAATTGCGTTTGCACACTCCAATCCCATCCCTTTACTTTCTTGCAAGTTGCATGATTTACTTTCCGTTGCTCATATACTCTTTGCATGCTTGTTTGATATGTATTGTGAATGGTTAAACTTATGCTAAATCTCCACCTAAACTTGAGAAACTTAAAAACTGCCAACTTTGTGTGTTAAGGGTCTATTCACCCCCCTCTAGACACATCTTCTTGATCCTTTAAATTGGTATCAGAGCTTTGGTCTCCATTGCTTTGGTTTAAACACCATTGGAGGAAGACGGATGAGTCTACTTTGTGAGTCTTAGACATAGAGTGCATATACTTGATGGAGAGTACTTTCATGAGTGGAAAATGAGATGCTTGTGATTTTCAATGAATATCATTTGAACAAGTACATTACTAGCCCTTGTGCGCCTCATGTTGACCCTATGCATCCTACCCTTGATGAGTCAATTGACATGATTCGCAATCTTAGAATTGTTAATCTTATCACTAGAGGTTTGCCTAGAAACTTGATTGGTTGCTTGCCTACTCTTAAGTGTGCCTACACAATATGGAGATTTCTTGAGGAACGATTTCCAAATTATTCCTTGCAAAATCTAGATGAGATTCTTCATAAGTCTATTGCCTTGAGTAAGATAAATTCCAATGATCCTAAGTTTGCTGATTGTCTATTTGAGCTTACAAATCTTATGCGTGCCAAAGGAGATGTTGGAATTATTAGCAATATTATTTCCAAAGCTATTAGAATACACAAAGAAGATCATTGTCAAACTCATTTATCTCACCCTCTCTAGGAATTGATACACCACATGAAGATGTTGAACATGGATACTATGATGAGGATGATGATAGTGACTATGATCTTGATGATGCAATGAGACACTTTGGGCTTATGGCAAATCTTAGGGGATACATGACAGGAGGAAAGGAATGGGTCCTTGATAGTGGATGTACCGATCACATGACCGGAGATAAAGATATGTTTTGTGAGCTTGCTGAAAACGACGGCCCTCGAAAGTATGTCAATTTTGGTGATAACTCAAAGGGTAAGGTGGTTGGCCTCGGTAAGGTGGCCATCTCACATGATAGCTCCATACAAAATGTCATGCTCGTTGAATCTCTTGGCTATAATATGCTTTCTGTTTCTAGACTAGCTGACTTTGGCTTCAATGTCCTATTTACCAAAGTAGATTGCCAAGTGTTTTGTAGAGATAATCATAAAATGGTCTTTATCGGTATACGTAAAGGTGATCTATACATTGTTGATTTCACTAAAAAGGCTCAACCTAGAACTTTCTTAATTGCTAAATCCTCTAAAGGCTGGTTGTGGCATAGACGGTTAGGTCATGTGGGCATGTGAAACCTTCACAAGCTTATTAAAGGCGATAATATCCTTGGCATTAAAGATGTGATATTTGATAAGGATAGACTTTGCAGCACTTGCCAAGCAGGAAAACAGGTTGGAGGAAGCCACCCCGTGAAGAACATCATGACCACAAGGAGACCGCTCGAGCTACTGCACATGGATCTTTTTGGTCCCAACACTTACAAAACTCTCGATGGAAACTCATTTGGTCTAGTTATAGTTGATGATTTTTCAAGATTTACGTGGGTGTTCTTTCTTGATGATAAATCGCAGGTCCAAAAGATCTTCAAAAACTTCGCTAGGAAGGCCCAAAATCAATTTGAAGTGAAGATCAAGAAGGTTCACAACGACAACAGAACGGAGTTCAAGAACGCCAATGTGGACACCTTTCTTGACAAATAAGGGATTTCACATGAGTTCTCGGCTACGTACACACCTTAACAAAATGGAGTTGTTGAGAGGAAGAACTGGACGCTCATCGAAATGGCAAGAATGATGCTTGATGAGTACAAGACGCCAAAGCACTTTTGGGCGGAAGCGGTTGAGACAGCTTGTCATGCGATAAATCGCTTGTATCTTCACAAGCTACTCGGCAAGATGGCATACGAGCTCCTCACTGGTAACAAACCCCAAGTTGGATACTTTCGAGTATTTGGCTCAAAGTGCTACATTCTTGATAAGCATCGTCGTTCCAAATTTGCTCCTAAATCTCACGAGGGATTCCTACTTGGTTATGGCTCAAACTCTCACACTTACCGTGTCTACAACAATTTCACCCGAAATGTTGAAGAGACGGTAGATGTGAAGTTTGATGAATCTAACGGCTTGCAAGTAGAGCAATTGCCAATTGATGTAGGAGATAAAGATCCTTCGAAAGCAATCCAAGACTTGTCTATTGCCAAGGTTCGTCCAACGGAGGTGAAGGAGAGTACCTCGTCCGTCCAAGTGGAAGCTTCTACCTCACGACAAGGTGAACCAAGAGTTGATATGGAAGCATCCACAAGTGGGACACACTGATACGTCTCCAACGTATCTATAATTTTTGATTGTTCCATGCTATTAAATTACCCGTTTTGGATGTTTATGGGCTTCACTTTACACTTTTATATCATTTTTGGGACTAACCTACTAACCGGAGGCCCAGCCCGAATTGCTATTTTTTTTGCCTATTTCAGTGTTTCGAAGAAAAGGAATATCAAACGGAGTCCAAACGGAATGAAACCTTCGCGAGCGATCTTTTCGGAGAATGCAATCCAGGAGACTTGGAGTGGACGTCAAGCTGCAGACGAGGCGGCCACAAGGGTACCCGGCGCGCCCCCACCCTCATGGGCCCCTCAAGCGTCAACTGACGTACTTCCTTCGCCTATATATACTCCCATACCCTAGAAACATCGGGCAGCACCACGAAAAGCTAATTCCACCGCCACAACCTTCTGTATCCGCGAGATCCCATCTTGGAGCCTTCGCCACTGCTCCGCCGGAGGGGGAATCGACCACGGAGGGCCTCTACATCATCTCCAAGGCCTCTCTGATGAGTTGTGAGTAGTTTACCATAGACTGTCGGGTCCATAGTTATTAGCTAGATGGCTTCTTCTCTCTCATTGAATCCCAATACAAAGTTCTCTCGATCTTCTTGGAGATCTATTCAATGTAACTCTTTTTGCGGTGTGTTTGTCGAGATCCGATGAATTGTGGGTTTATGATCAAGTTATCTATGAGAAATATTTGAATCTCCTCTGAATTCTTTTATGTGTGATTAAGTTATATTTGCAAGTCTCTTCGAATTATCAGTTTGGTTTGGCCTACTAGATTGATCTTTCTTGCAATGGGAGAAGTGCTTAGCTTTGGGTTCAATCTTGCAGTATCCTTTCCCGGTGACAGCAGGGGCAGCAAGGCACGTATTGTATTGTTGCCATCGACGATAAAAAGATGGGGTTTATATCATATTGCATGAGTTTATCCCTCTACGTCATGTCATCTTTCTTAATGTGTTACTCTGTTCTTCATGAACTTAATACTCTAGATGCAGGCAGGAGTCGGTCGATGTGTGGAGTAATAGTAGTAGATGCAGGTAGGAGTCAGTCTACTTGTCACGGACGTGATTCCTATATACATGATCATGCCTAGATAATCTCATAACTATGCACTTTTCTATCAATTGCTCGACAGTAATTTGTTCACCCACCGTAATACTTATGCTATCTTGAGAGAAGCCACTAGTGAAACCTATGGCCCCCGGGTCTATCTTTTATCATATAAGTTTTCCATATACTTTTATTTGCATCTTTTATTTTCCAATCTATATTATAAATACCAAAAAATTTATCTTATCTTATTATCTCTATCAGATCTCACTTTTGCAAGTTACCGTGAAGGGATTGACAACCCCTTTATCGTGTTGGTTGTGAGGTTCTTGTTTGTTTGTGTAGATGCATGGAACTTTTGAGGAGCCTCCTACGGAATTGATACCTTGGTTCTCAAAAACTGAGGGAAATACTTACGCTACTTTGCTGCATCACTCTTTCCTCTTCAAGGGAAAAACCAATGCATGCTCAAGAGGTAGCAAGAAGGATTTCTGGCGCCGTTGCCGGGGAGGTCTTCGCTCAAGTCAAGACATACCAAGTACCCATCACAAACTCATCTCCCTCACATTACATTATTTGCCATTTGCCTCTTGTTTTCCTCTCCCCCACTTCACCCTTGTCATTTTATTCGCCCTCTCCTTCCCAATCTCCTCTCTCTTTCGCTTGCCTTTTTTGTTTGCTTGCGTGTTGGATTGTTTGTCATGATGGTGCAAGATAATACCAAATTGTGTGACTTTTCCAATACCAATAATAATGATTTCCTTGGTACTCCGATTGCTCCTCTTAATGATGTTGAATCTTGTGAAATCAATGTTGCTTTGTTGAATCTTGTTCTGAAAGATCAATTCTCTGGCCTTCCTAGTGAAGATGCCGCTACTCATCTAAACAACTTTGTTGATTTGTGCGACATGCAAAAGAAGAAAGATACGGATAATGATATTGTTAAATTGAAGTTATTCCCGTTTTCACTTAGAGATCGTGCTAAACCTTGGTTTTCGTCTTTGCCTAAAAATAGTATTGATTCATGGAATAACTGCAAAGATGCTTTTATCTCTAAGTGTTTTCCTCCAACTAAGATCATCTCTCTTAGGAACGACATTATGAATTTTAAACAATTTGATCATGAGCATGTTGCCCAATCTTGGGAAAGAATGAAATTAATGATTCGCAATTGCCCTACTCATGATTTGAAATTATGGATGATCATACAAAATATTTATGCCGGATTGAATTTTGCTTCTAGAAATCTTTTAGATTCGGCCGCGGGAGGCACTTTCATGGAAATCACATTAGGAGAAGCTACTAAACTCCTTGATAACATTATGGCTAATTATTCTCAATGGCACACCGAAAGATCTATTAGTAAAAAAGTGCATGCTATAGAAGAAATTAATGTTTTGAGTGGAAAGATGGATGAACTTATGAAATTGTTTGCTACTAAGAATGCTCCTATTGATCCTAATGATATGCCTTTGTCTACTTTGATTGAGAATAATAATGAATCTATGGGTGTGAATTTTGTTGGTAGGAATAATTTTGGTAACAATGCTTATAGCGGAAACTTTAATTCTAGACCTTTTCCTAGTAATTCCTCTAATAATTATGGTAATTCCTACAACAACTCTTATGGAAATTTTAATAAGATGCCCTCTGATTTTGAGAATAGCGTTAAATAATTTATGATCTCTCAAAAGAATTTTAATGCTTTGCTTGAAGAAAATTGCTTAAAGTTGATGAATTGGCTAGGAACATTGATAGACTTTTGCTTGATGTTGATTCTTTGAAACTTAGATCAATTCCACCTAAGCATGATATCAATGAGTCTCTCAAAGCCATCAGAATTTCCATTGATGAGTGCAAAGAAAGAACCGCTAGATTGCGTGCTAAGAAAGATTGCTTTGTAAAAGCGTGTTCTTCTAGTCTACATGAAAATAATGATGAAGATCTAAAAGTTATTGATGTATCCCCTATTAAATCCTTGTTTTTCAATATGAATCTTGATAATGATGGGACTGGAGATGAGTCAACTTTAGTTAAAAGGCGTCCCAATAATTCGGAGTTTTTTAGATCTTGATGCTAAATTTGGTAAAAGTGGGATTGGAGAGGTCAAGACTTTAAATAGCATTGAACCCACTATTATGGATTTCAAGGAATTTAATTATGATAATTGTTATTTAATATATTGTATTTCCTTGTTGCAATCCGTGTTGAATTCTCCTCATGCTTATAGTCAAAATAAAGCTTTTACCAAACATATTGTTGATGCCTTGATGCAATCTTATGAGCAAAAACTTAATTTGGAAGTTTCTATACCTAGAAAACTTTATGGTGAGTGGGAACCTACTGTAAAGATTAAAATTAAAGATCATGAGTGCTATGCTTTATGTGATTTGGGTGCTAGTGTTTCCACGATTCCGAAAACTTTATGTGATATTCTAGGTTTCCATGATTTTGATGATTGTTCTTTAAACTTGCACCTTATGGATTCCACCATTAAGAAACCTATGGGAAGGATCAATGATGTTCTTATTCTTGCAAATAGGAATTATGTGCCCGTAGATTTTATCGTTCTTGATATAGATTGCAATCTTTCATGTCCTATTATTCTTGGTAGACCTTCCTTAGAACGATTGGTGCAATTATTGATATGAAGGAAGGGAATATTAGATTCCAATTTCCATTAAGAAAAGGCATGGAACAATTCCCTAGAAAGAAAGTTAAATTACCTTATGAATCTATCATGCGAGCTACTTATGAATTGAATGCCAAAGATGGCACTACTTAGATCTATCCCCGCTTTTATGCCTAGCTAGGGGCATTAAACGATAGCTCTAGTTGGGAGGCAACCAAATTTTATTTTTGTTTCTTTCTTTTTGCTTCTGTTTAGTAATAAATATTTCATACAGCTTCTGTTTAGATGTGTTTTCATGTTTTTATTAGTGTTTGTGCCAAGTAGAACCTATAGGATAACCTACGGTGATAGTTAATTTGATTCTTCTGAAAAACAGAAACTTTTGCACGCACGAAAATAATTTTAATAATTCACAGATACGTGATTTTGCGTTGATTTATTTTTATGTATATCAATAGACAAATTTCCCAAGACTTTATATTTTGGTAGGAGTTTTAGAGTTCCATAAGTATTTTAGAGTCACAGATTTCTACAAACTGTTCTGTTTTTGACAGATTCTGTTTTTCGTGTGTTGTTTGCTTATTTTGATGTATCTATGGCGAGTATAAAGGGGTATGAACCATAGAGAAGTTGGAATACAGTAGGTTTAACACAAATATAAATAAAGAATGAGTTCATTACAGTACCTTATGTGGTGGCTTTTCTTTCTTGCACTAACGGAGCTTATGAGATTTCCTATTGAGTTTTGTGTTGTGAAGTTTTCAAGTTTTGGGTAAAGATTTGATGGACTATGGAATAAGGAGTGGAAAGAGCCTAAGCTTGGGGATGCCCATGGTACCCCAAGATATTCAAGGATAACCAAAAGCCTAAGCTTGGGGATGCCCCGGAAGGCATCCCCCCTTTCGTCTTCGACTATCGGTAACTTTACTTGGAGTTATATTTTTATTCGCCACATGATATGTGTTTTGCTTGGAGCGTCTTGTATGATATTAGTCTTTGCTTTTTAGTTTAACACAATCATACTTGATGCACACACCTTTTGGGAGAAACCACTTGATTTGGAATTTATTAGAATACTCTATGTGCTTCACTTATATCTTTTGAGCTAGATAGTTTTGCTCTAGTGCTTCACTTATATCTTTTAGAGCACGGTGGTGGCTTTATTTTGTAGAAATTGTTGATCTCTCATGCTTCACTTATATTATTTTTAGAGTCTTTTAGAACAGCATGGTATTTGCAATGGTTATAAAATTGGTCCTAGAAGGATGGGCATCCAAGTTGGGTATAATAAAAACTATCATAGGAAGTAAATTGGATGCTATGATCAATTTGATACTTGATAATTGTTTTGAGATATGGAGGTGGTGATATTGGATTCCAATTTATGTGCATCTGTGTCATCCTTGGACCAGTAATGCTGACACGCACAGTACTTGAAGGATTTATAACAGAGTAGCAATCACACACTTATTACATCGAAATGTCTCCAAAGAGAACTTATTACAATAATATGGCTTAAGGCCATCTAATAACGATAACAGCGGAAGGCTTGGAAGATAAGTGAGTCCATCAACTCCAACGGCATCACTGAGTATAGAACCACGATCCTAATGCATCTTACTCGTCGTCTGAAAAGTCTGCAACATGAACGTTGCAGCCCGAAAACGGGTCAGCACATGGAATATGCTGGCAAAGTAACACATAGAGAGTAATGAAAGAATAAAACTATACTACATGCATATTTGGCTGGTGGAAAGCTCTATGGTTACAGTTTTGCATAAAGCCAATTTTTCCCTACTTCAAAGGAATAAATTTGTTTAACTATCATGGTGGTTGTTAAACATTGAGAATGGTTGACAGCATTCTCAATCCCAATTAAGTAACATCATCATTAACAAACCCAACAATATTAATTAGAGTAACATGATGAGATTCACATGATAATCCAAGTACTAGATACTCAAAACGTCCATAACCGGGGACACGGCTAATCATGATTAGTTTATACACTCTGCAGAGGTTGCGCACTTTTCCCCACATGACTCGATCTCCTCCGTTGGGATTCTTGCACTACATGGTGTTTGAGAAACGGATGACTGAGACATAGTCTTTCAGAAGCGCTAGCACCTTACGATGGGTAGACCGTACCAACCTACATCCCCTACATCTGCTAGTCTACCACTGTAAGAGTTCGCACGACTTAGTCAACTATGCTAGAGCCCATAATAGCATGTGGCTGCACACGGAAGCTTCTAGCATGAATAATCTTATCATCCCTTTGAGCCTGGGTGGCGGTCCAAAAACAAACAGGAAATCCTAGAATACCCAGGTACCTCAATCCACCCAGATGTGTATTAAAGTTGCCACCTTAAATAAACCATTTATAAACAATCTCACATCTGTCATGGATACACTCACCCAATCCACGTCTACTAGCATAGCATGGCATAAATAAGCAAACGTAGAAGTAACTCCCAAGGGTTTGATAATAAAACAGGTAATAGGTACTACCTCATCTACTTCCCAAAACCCACAATTAATTAGATCCTAATCATGCAATGTTTGAGGATTGATCTAATGCATAAAAACTGGGTAGTAAAGAGGTATGATCAAAGTGTTACTTGCCTTGCTGATGATCCGCAAAACCTAGAGATTCAAAGTACCAAGCGGTGCAATCCGGGTACTCTATCGCAAACAAACAAACAAACAGGCACACAATAAATACTCATCTAATGCACAGGTAAAACTCAAATAAAAGACCTAACCAGAAAGTTCAACTTAAGAACTCCGGTTTGCAAAAAGAATCAAATCGAACGAAGAAACAAAACTCAAACGGCAAAAGAAACAAGCTTCGTTTACTAATCTGGACCTAAGTCACATTTTACAGAAGAAAAACCTTGTTTGAATGGATTATTCGGAAAGAGAGTTTTGAGACGAAACTCTAGGCGTTTGAATCGCCTGATTCTGATAAACGAGCGAAAAGTTAAACTAAAACGAAAATCGGATCAGAAATCGGGATCAGAAAAATCGCGGAATAAATCCAAGAAAAAGAAAAATGACGAACAGATTAATGAACGAACGTTCATTATCTGAATCTAAACGATGAACGCGTTCGTTAAAACGAAGGAACGAGCGAACACTCGCTAACTAAATAAACCGAAAAAAACGATCTAAAAAATCTAGGGTTTTCTTTTAAAAAAACCGAAGTGGTTTTTCTCAAAAAAAAAACGGTCCGGCGGCGGCGGCTCGGGCGGTACCTCCGGCGAGGTCCTCCGGTGGGGCGGGGCGGCTCCAGCGGGGCTCGGGCGGCGGGGTGGGGTGGTGCGGCGGCGGCGGCGGCTGCAGGCGACGGCGGCGGCGACACGAGGTGGCGGGGCGGGTCGGCTCCGGCGGCGGGGTGTGCGGCGGCGGCGGCTGCAACTCGGGGCTCCAGGGGGCCCCGGGGTGGTATTTAAAGGGGAGAGAGGCGGCGGCGGCTCCGACTTGGGGAGGGGGTCGGGCGGCGGCGGCGGCTCAGACTTTCCCGAGTCCGGCGGTGGCACGGGACGGGGCGGCGGTGGCGCGGGCGGGCCGGCCTGGCTCGGCTGGGCTTCGGCCCAGTTGGGCACGGGGAGTTTTTTTAAAAAAAAATTCTCCGAACAGAAAAAAAATTCTAGAAAATTAAATAAAAATCTAAAAATACCAAAATAAATTTTCTTTGTCCAAATAAATTATTTAGAACGAGATGAACATTTTTTTGGTCCTAAAATGCATTTTTGAAAATCGTGAAATTTTTCCTAAATTCAATAAAATAACAAAAACACCAAAATAAAATTTATTTGATTTTTTTATTAAATCCTCATTATTCCTTTATTTTGGGAAAGTCATTTTATCCCCTCTCTCATATTTTTATGATTGAAATAATTGAGGATGAAATAAATAAAATCAAATGATCCTATTTTCAAAATTTCAGAAAACTCAAATATGAAAATAACGAAATCCCCAACTCTCTCCGTGGGTCCTTGAGTTGCGTAGAATTTCCAGGATCGAGGCAAAATGAAATAAATATGATATGCAATAATGATCTATTTGTATAACATTCCAAATTGAAAATTTGGGATGTTACAAACCTACCCCCCTTAAGATGAATCTCGCCCTCGAGATTCGGGTTGGCTAGAAAATAGGTGAGGGTGGTCCTTCAGCAAATCTTCCTCTCGCTCCCAGGTGGCTTCATCCTCAGTGTGGTGGCTCCACTGAACTTTACAAAACTTGATAACCTTGTTGCGGGTGACTGGGCTGGCATACTCAAGAATCTTGACTGGTTTCTCCTCATATGTCAAATCACTGTCCAACTGAATCGCCTCTAGTGGCACTGTATCTCTCAGCGGTATATCAGCCATCTTTGCGTGGCACTTCTTCAACTGGGAAACGTGGAACACATCGTGAACTCCTGACAATCCTTCAGGCAATTCCAACTTGTAGGCAACCTCTCCCATACACTCCAAAACTTTGTACGGTCCCACAAAACGTGGTGCTAACTTTCCCTTGACTCCAAAACGCTTAACTCCTCGAAGTGGGGATACACGAAGATAGACTCTATCTCCGACTTCATAAACTGTCTCCTTGCATTTTGAATCAGCGTAGCTCTTCTGCCTGGACTGGGCTACCTTGAGCCTGTCGCGAGTCAACTTCACTTTCCGTTCAGACTCCTTAATCAAATCCGGTCCAAACAACTGGCGGTCTCCAACTTCATCCCAAGACAACGGGGTTCTGCACCTCCTCCCATATAAGGCTTTGAAAGGGGCCATCTTCAAACTGGATTGATAATTGTTGTTGTAAGAGAACTCTGCATATGGCAAATTGTCATCCCAACTAGATCCATAATCTAGTGCACAAGCTCTCAGCATATCCTCCAAAATCTGATTTACTCTCTCGGTCTGTCCATCTGTCTGTGGATGAAAAGTTGTACTGAACTCTAGCCTGGTACCCAAGGTTTCGTGCAACTAATTCCAGAACTTTGAGGTGAACTGAGTTCCTCTATATGATACAATGCTCCTTGGAACTCCATGCAGACATACGATCCTGGTCATATATATCTTGGCTAACTTAGCACTGGTGTAAGTTGTCTTCACTGGAATGAAATGTGCTACCTTCATCAAACGATCAACTACAACCCAAGTCGAGTCATAGCCGGAACGAGTCCTGGTCAATCCTGTGATAAAATCAATGCGTAGCTTATCCCACTTCCATTCGGGTATCGGCAATGGTTGTAACAATCCTGCTGGTTTCTGATGCTCTGCCTTTACTCTCTGACATACATCACAAACTGCTACATACTCCGCAATATTCTTCTTCATTCCAGTCCACCAGAAAGTCTTCTTCAAATCCAAGTACATCTTGGTATTACCTGGGTGAATTGAATACGGCGAATCATGGGCCTCTTGCAAAATCAACTTCCTGATCTCTGGGTCATTAGGCACATAAACACGGTCCTCAAACCATAAGGTATCGTGCTCATCCTCACGAAATCCCTTAGCTTTTCCTTTGCTCAACTTCTCCTTTATCTCAGCAATTTCCTTGTCGGTCTTCTGAGCTTCTCTGATCTTATCCATCAAAGTCGACTGAATTTCTAATGTTGCTACATAGCCTCTTGGGACTATCTCCAAGCATAGTTCGCAAAAGTCCTCAGCTAACTCCTTTGGCAGTCCTGCGGTCATGAGTGTATTGACATGGCTCTTACGGCTCAACGCGTCGGCTACCACGTTAGCCTTTCTGGGGTGATACTGCAATCTCATATCATAATCCTTGATGAGCTCTAACCATTGCCTTTGCCTGAGATTCAACTCCTTCTGCGTGAAAATGTACTTCAAACTCTTGTGATCATTATACACCTCACAATGGTTTACGATAAGAAAATGTATCCATGTCTTCAATGCAGGCACTACGGCTGCTAACTCCAAATCATGTGTGGCATAATTCAACTCATGAGGTTTAAGCTGTCGTGACGCATACGAGACCACTCTTCCCTCCTGCATAAGCACTACTCCAAGTCCTCGACGTGAAGCATCGCAATACACCTCGTAATTCTTGGTCTGATCTGGCAGTATTAACACTGGTGAGGTGACTAGACGTTCCTTCAACTCCTGGAAACTGGCCTCACATTACTCGGTCCAATTGAACTTGGTATCTTTCTTCAATAATTCTGTCATTGGCTTTGCAATCTTTGAGAAATTCTCAATGAATCTCCAGTAGTATCCTGCCAGTCCAAGAAAACTCCTGACCTCTCCAACTGTCGTGGGTGCTACCCAATTTGTCACGGTGACAACCTTCATGGGGTCTCCTGCTATTCCTTCTCCAGATATCACATGTCCGAGGAATCCAACTTCCTTCAACCAAAATTCACATTTTCTAAACTTGGCATATAACTGGTGTTCTCTGAGCTTCTCTAACACCAAACGCAAATGCTCCTTATGCTCCTCTTCGTTCTTCGAGTAGACCAAGATATCATCAATGAACACCACAACGAACTTATCCAGAAACTCCATAAATACTTTATTCATCATGTTCATGAAATAGGCAGGTGCGTTAGTCAGACCAAATGACATAACGGTATACTCGTACAGCCCGTATCTGGTGGTAAAGGTTGTCTTAGGTATATCCTGCTCTCGAATCTTCAACTGATGGTATCCTAATTGCAAATCGATCTTAGAAAATACATTTGCTCCTTGCAATCGGTCAAACAGATCATTGGTCATCGGCAGTGGGTACTTGTTCTTGATGGTTACTGCGTTCAATCCTCGATAATCAACAACCATTCTTAATGATCCGTCCTTCTTCTCCACTAGAAGTACTGGTGATCCCCAAGGTGAAGAACTTGGGCGAATGTACCCTTTATCCAGTAACTCCTTAATCTGATTTTTAATCTCCTCCAAATCTTTTGCTGGCATCCTGTATGGTCTCTTGGATATCGGCCCTGTGCCTGGCAAAAGCTCAATCAGAAACTCGATGTCTCTATCCGCTGGCATGCCTGGCAACTCTTCTGGAAATACATCAGGAAAGTCCTTCACTACTGGTACTTCCTCCTGCACAACTCCTGATAAGGAATTTACGTGCATCCTCTTTGGCTCATGCCTGGATACATACTTGATCCTCTTTCCTTCCGGTGTTGTAAGCAAAATCGTCTTACTGGCACACTCAATGTTCCCGCCATACTTCGATAACCAAGCCATGCCTAATATCACATCCAATCCTTGTGATTCCAATACTATTAGGTCTGAGGGGAACACGTAGTTACCAATCCTTAATGGTAACCGATCACACCATAGCCTGGCCATATACTCTGCTCCAGGCGAGGTTACTAACATGGGTGTCTTGAGGGCTTGGGTTGGCAACTTATACTTATCCACAAATCCCCTTGATATGTATGAATGCGATGCACCAATATCAAAAAGAACGAGTGCAGTAAATGACTTAACCAAAACTTACCTATTACTGCATCTGGTTGGGCTTCAACCTCCTCCACGCTAACGTGGTTCACCTGTCCTCTGTTGAAAGGGTTTGGCTTCTTCCCAGAGCTTCCATTTCCATTCCCATTCTGGCCTTCAGGACATTCATTGGTGTAATGTCCGGTCTTCTGGCATTTAAAACAAGTGACTTGACTCAGATCTCTCTTGGCTGGTGTTGAGGGGTTGGTACGGTTCTGGCTACTACTTCCTCCATTTTCGTTACCATTCTTGGAACCATTATGGTTGTGTGAACTACCTCCTCCATGGGTATGCTGGATCTGTCCTCCCGACTTCGGGGTAAAACGTGGCTTCTGCTGAGCTCCAAAATTGTACTTCCCTTGTCCATACTTCCTCTTGCGGTTTTCAATCTGCTGCTGCTTCCCTTCAATCATGAGAGCACGGTCTACCAACTCCTGGTAGTTGTTGAAACTTGCTACCATCAACTGCATGCTCAGCTCATCATTCAGTCCTTCCAGAAACTTCTCTTGCTTAGTTGCATCTGTAGTAACGTCATCTAGGGCATAACGTGCTAGCTTACTGAAGTCATCCACATACTGGCCAACTGTACGTCCTCCCTGGCGTAAGTTGCGAAACTCACGCTTCTACATGGCCATAGCTCCTGCTAAAACATGAGCAGTACGAAAAGCCTGCTGAAACTGATCCCACGTGACAGTGTCTACTGGATAGGTGGCTGTGAAATTCTCCCACCATGATGATGCGGGTCCCTCAAGCTGATGTGCGGCAAATCGCACCCTCTCCGCATCTGTGCATCCTGCAATGGTCAACTCCCTGGCTGTCTTGCGAAGCCAGTCATCTGCAACAATCGGCTCGGTGCTACTGGAAAACACCGGCGGATTCAACCTAAGAAAACGGGTTAAGTGATCAACAGGTGGTGGCGGTGGTGGATTGTTATTGTTGTTGTTCCCCTGATTCTGATTCTGGACTAGTATCTGCATCCATGCATTCTGCTGCTGAATCAACTGAGTGAGCTCCGGTGGGAAAGCAAATCCGTTGTCACGTCTCAGAGGCATCTGAGGGTTTAGAAAAGATGAGAATACAGAATAGAATGAGGTCTAGAGGGAAAACACTACCCATATGCACATGAGACAAATTGCAATCAAAACACTTCATTCAAACAAGCAAGGGCATACAATGGTCTATCTAATCGTTACAAAAGTGCTCAAACTATACTAGATACATGGAGGGAAACACTACTACTGTTATGGTGGTCTACTAGAAAAACTGCTCCGATGAAGACTCCATGATATCTGCTCCAGCTTCATCTACATAGTCATCATCACTATCATCCGGGTCCGAGTCGGCGTCGTCGATGATGATGTAGTTCTCGGGACAAGTGCAATCTTCGTCTTCTCCAGTTGCTGGAAATCCCATGAACACTCTTAGCTTCTTATTCAGATCTTCATTCTTCTCGACTAGTGTTGCTATTTCCTCCTCATATCCATCGCGTGTAGACTTGAGTTCTTCCTCCAGTTCTGTGATCTTGGTCATGGCCTTCTTTAGATCCATCATGCCTGTGCACATCTGGTTTTCTTGGCGTCGAATGTGCTGGTTTAACTCCTGCATGAAAGTTGCAATTGATCTGTCTTTCCTGGTGTTGATCATCTCCCATTGCTCATCTCGGCGCCCACAAATCTGGTAGGTAGTATCCTTAAGCTCCTTGTGGTAAACTTCTCCAATACGTCCCATGGTGATGTGGGCTGCCATGCTCTTTCCTAGGCTCCAAGTTGGTGCATCAAAAGAAAACTCTATGGGCTCAGTGACTGGCATGAACGTCCTTCCTGGAACTTGAACTTGAATCATCCAGCGCTCCTCTTCAGGTAAAGTGGCGTTGTAGGTTCCGGTGAAGCTTGGTACTCCGATCTCCAGGTACTTGGTAACTTCCTTTAAGGTGTCATCCAAAAGGTGTATCTTCATCCGGTTGCATGAACTTGTTCCTTGCATCCGCCATCCTAAAGAGTAGAAAAGAGGAGGAGTTAGAAATGAGAAGAGAGAGTAGTGATCTATGGCTTTTGATTAGTGGTCATGTCCTACAGTCAGCATGTGCTCTGATACCATCTTGTAGCGACCAGACCTCAAACAGTCTGATCTTTGTGCATCAGTGTCATCCCTGGATCAGTAATGCTGACATGCACAGTACTTGAAGGATTTATAACAGAGTAGCAATCACACACTTATTACATCGAAATGTCTCTAAAGAGAACTTATTACAATAATATGGCTTAAGGCCATCTAATAACGATAACAGCAGAAGGCTTGGAAGATAAGTAAGTCCATCAACTCCAACGGCATCACTGAGTATAGAACCACGATCCTAATGCATCTTACTCGTCGTCTGAAAAGTCTGCAACATGAACGTTGCAGCCCGAAAACGGGTCAGCACATGGAATATGCTGGCAAAGTAACACATGGAGAGCAATGAAAGAATAAAACTATACTACATGCATATTTGGCCAGTGAAAAGCTCTATGCTTATAGTTTTGCATAAAGCCAATTTTTCCCTACTGCAAAGGAATAAATTTGTTTAACTATCATGGTGGTTGTTAAACATTGAGAATGGTTGATAGCATTCTCAATGCCAATTAAGTAACATCATCATTAACAAACCCAACAATATTAATTAGAGTAACATGATGAGATTCACATGATAATCCAAGTACTAGATACTCAAAACGTCCATAACCGGGGACACGGCTAATCATGATTAGTTTATACACTCTGCAGAGGTTGCGCACTTTTCCCCACATGACTCGATCTCCTCCGTTGGGATTCTCGCACTACATGGTGTTTGAGAAACGGATGACCGAGACATAGTCTTTCAGAAGCGCTAGCACCTTACGATGGGTAGACCGTACCAACCTACATCCCCTACATCTGCTAGTCTACCACTGTAAGAGTTTGCACGACTTAGTCAACTATGCTAGAGCCCATAATAGCATGTGGCTGCACACGGAAGTTTCTAGCATGAATAATCTTATGATCCCTTTGAGCCTGGGTGGCGGTCTAAAAACAAACAGGCAATCCTGGAATACCCAGGTACCTCAATCCACCCAGATGTGTATTAAAGTTGCCACCTTAAATAAACCATTTATAAACAATCTCACATCTGTCATGGATACACTCACCCAATCCACGTCTACTAGCATAGCATGGCATAAATAAGCAAACGTAGAAGTAACTCCCAAGGGTTTGATAATAAAACAGGTAATAGGTACTACCTCATCTACTTCCCAAAACCCACAATTAATTAGATCCTAATAATGCAATGTTTGAGGATTGATCTAATGCATAAAACCTGGGTAGTAAAGAGGTATGATCAAAGTGTTACTTGCCTTGCTGATGATCCGCAAAACCTAGAGATTCGATGTACCAAGCGGCGCAATCCGGGTACTCTATGGTAAACAAACAAGCAAGCAAGCACACAATAAGTACTCATCTAATGCACAGGTAAAACTCAAATAAAAGACCTAACCAGAAAGTTCAACTTAAGAACTCCGGTTTGCAAAAAGAATCAAATCGAACAAAGAAACGAAACTCAAACGGCGAAAGAAACAAGCTTCATTTACTAATCTGGACCTAAGTCACATTTTACAGAAGCAAAAACTTGTTTGAGTGGATTATACGGAAAGAGGGTTTCAAGACGAAACTCTAGGCGTTTGAATCGCCCGATTCCGATAAACGAGCAAAAAGTTGAACTAAAACGAAAATCAGATCAGAAATCGCGATCAAAAAAATCGCGGAATAAATCCAAGAAAAAACAAAACGACGAACAGATTAACGAACGTACGTTCGTTATCTGAATCTAAACGATGAATGCGTTCATTAGAACGAACAAACGAGCGAACGCTCACTAGCTAAATAAACCCCAAAAAACCGATCTAAAAAAATCTAGGGTTTTCTTTTAAAAAAACCGAAGTGGTTTTTCTCAAAAAAAAACTAGTCCGGCGGTGGCGGCTCGGGCGGTACCTCCTGCGAGGTCCTCCGGTGGGGCGGGGCGGCTCCGGCGGGGCACCGGCGGCGGGGTGGGGTGGTGCAGCGGCAGTAGCGGCTGCAGGCGACGGCGGCGGCGACACGAGGTGGCGGGGCGGCTTCGGCGGCGGGGTGTGCGGCGGCGGCGGCTGCGACTCGGGGCTCCAGGGGGGCCCCGAGGTGGTATTTAAAGGGGGGGAGAGGCGGCGGCGGCTCCGACTTGGGGAGGGGGTCGGGCGGCGGCGGCGGCTCGGACTCTCCCGAGTCCGGCGGCGGCACGGGGCGGGGAGGCGGTGGCGCGGGCGGCCGGCCTTGCTCGGCTAGGCTTCGGCCCAGTCGGGCGCGGGGAGTTTTTCTTTAAAATAATTTTGCCGAACAAAAAAATAATTCTAGAAAATTAAATAAAAATCTAAAAATACCAAAATAAATTTTCACCGCCCAAATAAAATATTTAGAATGAGATGAACATTTTTTTGGTCCTAAAATGCATTTTTGAAAATCATGCATTTTTTCCTGAATTCAATAAAATAACAAAAACACCAAAATAAAATTTATTTGATTTTTTATTAAATCCTCATTATTCCTTTATTTTGGGAAAGTCATTTTATTCCCTCTCTCATATTTTTTGATTGAAATAATTGAGGATAAAATAAATAAAATCAAATGATCCTATCTTCAAAGTTTGAGAAAACACAAATATGAAAATAACGAAATCCCCAACTCTCTCTGTGGGTCCTTGAGTTGCGTAGAATTTCCAGGATCGAGGCAAAATGCAATAAATATGATATGCAATAATGATCTATTTGTATAACATTCCAAATTGAAAATTTGGGATGTTACAATACGTCTCCAACGTATCTATAATTTTTTATTGTTCCATGATATTATATTACCCGTTTTGGATGTTTATGGGCTTTACTTTACACTTTTATATCATTTTTGGGACTAACCTACTAACCGGAGGCCCAGCCCGAATTGTTGTTTTTTTGCCTATTTCGGTGTTTCGAAGAAAAGGAATATCAAACGGAGTCCAAACGGAATGAAACCTTCGGGAGCGATCTTTTCGGAACAAACGCAATTCAGGAGACTTGGAGTGGACGTCAAGCTGCAGACGAGGCGGCCACGAGGGTGCCCGGCACGCCCCCTGGGGGCGGGCGCGCGCCGCACCCTCGTGGGCCCCTCGAGCGTCAACCGACATACTTCCTTCACCTATATATACTCCCGTACCCTGAAAACATCGGGGAGCACCACGAAAACCTAATTCCACCGCCGCAACCTTCTGTATTCGCGAGATCCCATCTTGGAGCCTTCGCCGGCGCTCCGCCGGAGGGGGAATCGACCATAGAGGGCCTCTACATTATCTTCATGGCCTCTCCGATGAGTTGTGAGTAGTTTACCACAGACCTTCGGGTCCATAGTTATTAGCTAGATGGCTTCTTCTCTCTCTTTGAATCTCAATACAAAGTTCTCCTCGATCTTCTTGGAGATCTATTTGATGTAACTCTTTTTGCGGTGTGTTTGTCGAGATCCGATGAATTGTGGGTTTATGATCAAGTTTATCTATGAGAAATATTTGAATCTCCTCTGAATTCTTTTATGTGTGATTAAGTTATCTTTGCAAGTCTCTTCGAATTATCAGTTTGGTTTGACCTACTAGATTGATCTTTCTTGCAATGGGAGAAGTGCTTAGCATTGGGTTCAATCTTGCGGTGTCCTTTCCCAGTGACAGCAGGGGCAGCAAGGCATGTATTGTATTGTTGCCATTGAGGATAAAAAGATGGGGTTTATATCATATTGCATGAGTTTATCCCTCTACATCATGTCATCTTTCTTAATGTGTTACTCTATTCTTCATGAACTTAATACTCTAGATGCAGGCAGGAGTCGGTCGATGTGTGGAGTAATAGTAGTAGATGCAGGCAGGAGTCGGTCGATGTGTGGAGTAATAGTAGTAGATGCAGGCAGGAGTCGGTCTACTTGTCACGGACGTGATGCCTATATACATGATCATGCCTAGATAATCTCATAACTATGCACTTTCCTATCAATTACTCGACAGTAATTTGTTCACCCACCGTAATACTTATGCTATCTTGAGAGAAGCCACTAGTGAAACCTATGGCCCCCGGGGTCTATCTTTTATCATATAAGTTTTCCATCTACTTTTACTTGCATCTTTTATTTTCCAATCTATATTATAAATACCAAAAATATTTATCTTATCTTATTATCTCTATCAGATCTCACTGTCGCAAGTTACCGTGAAGGGATTGACAACCCCTTTATCGCATTGGTTGCGAAGTTCTTGTTTGTTTGTGTAGGTGTGTGGAACTTTTGAGGAGCCTCCTACTGGATTGATACATTGGTTCTCAAAAACTGAGGGAAATACTTACGCTACTTTGTTGCATCACCCTTTCCTCTTCAAGGGAAAAACCAATGCATGCTCAAGAGGTAGCACACACCAAGATGAAGAAAACGAGGAAGTACACCAAGATGAACCGCATCAACCTCCTTCTCCACCATGACGAGAGAACGACAACGCCAACAATGATGAAGGCCAAGAAGAAGAAGAAGAACGAGATGATGAAGAAGATGTTCCACCCCGATCAAAGCAAAAGCTCTCACGAGTTTGAGCAAGAGTTGCTAGAGACCATCCCGTCGAGAAAATCTACAATGATATCCAACCTGGGAGAATCACTCGCTCTAAATCTCGTTTGGCTAACTTTTGTGAACATTATTCATTCATCTCTAGCATTGAACCTATGAAGGTTGAAGAAGCATTGGAAGATCCAGATTGGATAAACGCCATGCACGAAGAACTACACAACTTTGAGAGAAACCAAGTGTGGACATTGGTCGAGAAGCCTGACAACAACCACAACATCATCGGTACCAAATGGGTGTTTTGCAACAAGCAAGATGAATATGGACAAGTAGTTCGCAACAAAGCACGTCTCGTCGCCCAAGGCTACACTCAAGTCGAAGGTATGGACTATGGTGAGACATATGCCCCCATTGCTAGACTTGAGTCCATTCGCATCTTACTTGCCTATGCTAATCACCATGATATCACTTTATACCAAATGGACATTAAAAGTGCTTTTCTAAATGGTGAAATTGAGGAGGAAGTTTATGTGAAACAACCTCCCGGCTTTGTCAATCCTAAGAAACGTAATCATGTTTACAAACTTCACAAAGCTCTTTATGGTCTTAAACAAGCTCCTAGAGCGTGGTATAAATGCTTGACCAAGTTCCTTATTGAAAAAGGCTTTGAGATTGGAAGAATTGATTCTACTCTTTTCACTAAAAGGGTTAATGGAGAATTATATTTGTATGCCAAATTTATGTTGATGATATTATATTTGGATCAACTAACCCTCATTTAGTGAGAAGTTTGGGAAGCTAATGTCGGAGAAGTTTTAGATGTCTATGATGAGTGAACCCAAGTTCTTTCTTGGTTTGCAAATCAAGCAAACTAAGGAAGGTACATTTGCCTCTCAAACGAAGTATACCAAGGACTTGTTCAAGAAGTTCAATATGCAAGAATGCAAAGGTATGAGTACACCCATGCCTACTAGTGGACATCTTGACTTGACCAAAGATGGTGAACCCGTTGATCAAAAAGTTTACCGCTCTATGATTGGTTCATTACTATATCTATGTGCCTCTCGTCCCGATATTATGCTAAGTGTGTGCATGTGTGCAGGATATCAAGCGGCCCCTAAAGAGTGTCATCTTAAGGCTGTGAAAAGGATAGTGAGATACTTAATCCATACACCAAACTTTGGCATTTGGTATTCAAAGAGGGCCTCTTTTAATCTTGTTGGCTACTCTGACTTGGACTATGCCGGTGACAAGGTTGATAGAAAGTCCACTTCGGGTACTTGTCAATTTCTTGGTAGATCTCTTGTGTCTTGGTCCTCCAAGAAACAAAACTCGGTATCCTTATCCACCACCGAAGCGGAATACATTGCTGCTGGTTCATGTTGTGCTCAATTACTTTGGATGACCCGAAGTCTTAAAGATTATGGGATATATGTGAAACATGTTCCTTTGCTTTGTGACAATGAAAGTGCCATTAAGATTGCTCACAATCCCGTGCAACACTCTCGAACTAAGCACATTGAAGTTCGTCATCATTTCATTCGAGATCATGTTGCTAAGGGTGATATTAACCTTAAGCATGTTCGCAGCGACTAGCAATTGGCGGATATATTCACTAAACCATGAGAAAGTGATTTGCGGGTTGAGAGGTGAATTGAACATCATTGATGCCTCAAACTTGGAGTGGGAACTCCATTTGGATACATGCAAGACATGAGCCTATGACTAATCCTTGATATTTCTCTTATGATTATAATCATATATCTTGGATACATTTGCACCCTTGCATGTTACCTAACCCATGTAGGTACTTGGATGGATCTAAATCTATGAGATTGCAACTCATTCACATCTTGAACAATCTCTACATCACCAAGTCTCTACTCTACGGTGGTTGAAGACAAGGAAGGATGAAACCCTTCAAATATATCCTTTGACGAATTCCTGAGTCAAGTTTCATGATTGGCATTTTGGATATACAAGTGCTCTTCCTTGCAAATCTAATCCATGTAGGTAGATGAACTCCAATTACAAGTGGTGCTCCAAATGAACTACATCAACCTTGAGCATCCCTTACAAGTTCAACTACATGATCAAGATCAACACCACCTCCCAAGGTATGTTATTCCATATTAGAGAAGCTTTACCCCAAGACATGGGTCCAAGCAACTCAACAAGATGTGAATACATCAAGATGCTTAAACAAAAAATGGCAACCCCATTTTGAGCTTAAACGATGAGTATGACCTATGCTCAAACCGAAAATTTTCGGTGCCACCGGAGGAATCAACTCGATGTAGCCGATTTCAGTGCTAAGAAATCACTCTGTCACTTGCATTCTGCACATTCTTGTTCCAGCTCCACTCGATGATTCTTATCCTCTACCAGCATCATATTCTATGTGTTGCTTTGCTCTGTGACTCAAGGACCAAACCTATTTGCATTGCACCCTTCTTGGAAATTGATGTCAAAGGGGGAGAGAGAGCTCACATCAAAGCTTAATTACTCCAATAGGGGGAGAGAGCAACAAGGAGAGAGAGACATTCCTTTCAAAAGAGAGACTCCTGTTGCTTGGTATTCAAAGAGGGGAGTATTTACATGTCTTTAGAGGGGAAAGACATGTTCATGTTGTTTTTGTATTTGCTTTGCTCTGATTTTCTTTTCCCTATCTTCTCCTAATATCCATTATAAGATTCAGGGGGAGCAAGACATCTAAGGGAAGGAAATCTTCAAATTCATTGCATATCTTTACCTTTGGGGACATGTCTACACTCAAATAGAGTACCTAGTACTCACTCTCTACATGTTATCCCAAATCTTGGTACTCTTGTGATTTACTGCTCTTGCTTTGCTTAGTAGAGGTTTCTGTGTTGTCTAACCTTGTTTACTCAGGATTCATCTCTTCCAAAGCTAGTTCAAGACCACAAGGTAAGTATATGCATCACACTCATGTGCATGAGGATCTCTTGCTAATGTACATATTGTTTGCAAGGACTCATGAGCATGAAGGTACATTTCCCATAATTCACACCATTTGCACTGATGCATATAGCCAAGATACATGTAACTCATTACTTGCTATGTCATGAGTATGCACTCACATGATCTTATGTTGCATATTTACATGATTGCATACATGTAGGGGGAGCCTATGCATGTTACATGTCTTTCCAAAGCTTTACTTGCCTCTCTTTATATCTCTATCTAAACCTTTGATGTATGTTGTCATCAGTTACCAAAAAGGGAGAGATTGAAAGCACAAGTGCTCCCTGGGTGATTTTGGTAATTAATGTCAACATATTTCTTGTTGGATTAATAGTTTCATCTAGCATATTTCAGATAAGCCCAACAGTGGAGTGGCATGGACAAGAGGATGTGGAACCCCTTCAAGATGCTAAGGACAAAGGATTGGCTCAAGCAAAGCTCAGGACTCTACATTTTCTATTTTAGTGATCTAAGATCACATTGAGTCTATAGGAAAGCCAATACTATTAAAAGGGGATGAGGTGTTGATTAATGGCTTGCTTGCTCAAAGTGCTTAGTGATATCCTCCAAAGCCCTCAGCCACTTTCTCATATCCACATATGTCCCAAACCAAAAGTCAAACTAGGCCCCACCAATTTGATCCATCCGGCGCCACTGAGTTCAATTGACATAGCCACTGCCAGAAACCCTAATCAAGTCGGTCACACCGATGGGATCTCGGTCTCACCGAGATGGGCTTGCAAACTCTCTGTTGTCTATTGCAACAATTCAATCCCACCGAGAATATGTAATCGGTCACACCGAGTTTGCCTGACCAACTCTCTGTTTTTCTTATTACCAAATCGGCCCCACCGAGTTGTGTAATCGGTCAAACCGAGATGAGGTTTTACCCTAACCCTTGCACATCGGTCCCACCAAAATTGCCTAACGGTCACATTATGTACTAAATTGGTCCGACTGAGTTTTCTTATTCGGTCCTACCGAGTTTGGTATATTGTGTGTAACGGTTAGATTTTGTGTGGAGGCTATATATACCCCTCCACCCTCTCCTCCTTCGTGAGGGAAGCCATCAAAACATGCCTACACTTCCACTACTCATTTTCTTAGAGAGAGCCACCAACTCATGTGTTGAGAGCAAGATATTCCAATCCAACCATATGAATCTTGATCCCTAGCCTTCCCCAAGTTGCTTTCCACTCAAATCATCTTTCCACCAAATCCAATCCTATGAGAGTGAGTTGAGTGTTGGGGAGACTATCATTTGAAGCACAAGAGCAAGGAGTTAATCATCAACACACCATCTGTTACCTTTTGGAGAGTGGTGTCTCCTAGATTGGTTAGGTGTCACTTGGGAGCCTCAAACAATATTGTGGAGTGAACCAAGGAGTTTGTAAGGGCAAGGAGATCGCCTACTTCGTGAAGATATACCCTAGTGAGGTAAGTCCTTCGTGGGCGATGGCCATGGTGGGATAGAAAAGGTTGCTTCTTCGTGGACCCTTCGTGGGTGGAGCCTTTCGTGGACTCACGCAACCGTTACCCTTCGTGGGTTGAAGTCTCCATCAACATAGATGTACGATAGCACCACTACCACGACAAAAACATCCCTGTCTCCAATTGCGTTTGCACACTCCAATCCCATCCCTTTACTTTCTTGCAAGTTGCATGCTTTACTTTCCGCTGCTCATATACTCTTTGCATGCTTGCTTAATATGTATTGTGAATGGTTAAACTTATGCTAAATCTCCACCTAAACTTGAGAAGCTTAAAAACTACCAACTTTGTGTGTTAAGGGTCTATTCACCCCCCCTCTAGACACCTCTTCTCGATCCTTTCAGCAAGGCACATAACAGGTCTAGTACATAGTATGGCATATTTTATAGAATCTATGGTTGAGGCATAGGGAATGACTTTCATTCTCTCTCTCTATCTTCTATCGTGGTCGGGCTTTGTGTCTTACTCAACTTCACACTTTAAAATACAGGCCTGAACTCCTTCTTTGACTGATCCATTTTGAACTCCTTCAAAATCTTGTCAAGGTGTGTGCTTTGTGAAAGTCCTATTAAGCGTCTCGATCTATCTCTATAGATCTTGATGCCCAATACATAAGTAGCTTTACCAAGGTCTTTTATTGAAAAACACGTATTCAGGTATCCTTTTATGCTATCCAGAAATTCTATATCATTTCCCATCAACAATATGGCATCCGCATATAATATTAGAAATGTTATAGAGCTCCCACTCACTTTCTTGTAAATACAAGCTTCTCCGAAAGTCTGTATAAAACCATATGCTTTGATCACCTCATCAAAGCGTATATTTCAACTCCGAGATGCTTGCACGAGTCCATAGATGGATCGCTGGAGCTTGCACACTTTGTTAACACCTTTAGGATTTTCAGAACCTTCTGGTTGCATCATATACAACTCTTCTTAGAGAAATCCATTAAGGAATGCAATTTTGATGTCCGTTTGCCAGATTTCATAATCATAAAATGTGGCAACTGCTAACATGATTCGGGCAGACTTCAGCATCGCTACAGGTGAGAAAGTCTCATCGTAGTCAACTCCTTGAACTTGTCAAAAACCTTTTTGCAACAAGTCAAGCTTTATAGACAATAACATTACCATCCGTGTCAGTCTTCATCTTGAAGATCCATTTATTTTCTGTGGCTCGCCGATCATCGGGCAAATCCACCAAAGTCCACACTTTGTTCTCATACATGGATCCTATCTCAGATTTCATGGCTTCAAGCCATTTATCGGAATCTGGGATCATCATAGCTTCTTCATAGTTCGTAGGTTCGCCATGGTCTAGTAACATGACTTCCAGAATAGGATTACCATACCACTCTGGTGTCGATCGTGTTCTGATTCACCTACGAGGTTCGGTAGTAACTTGATCTGAAGTTTCATGATCGTTATCATTAGCTTCCTCTCTAGTTGGTGTAGGCAACACGGAAATTGTTTTCTTGGATGAGCTAATTTCCAAATTGAGAGAAGGTATAATTACCTCATCAAGTTCTACTTTCCTCCCACTCACTTCTTTCGAGAGAAACTCCTTCACTAGAAAGGTTCCATTCTTGGCAACAAAGATCTTGCCTTTGGATCTGTGGTAGAAGGTGTAACCAATAGTTTCTTTTGGGTATTCTATGAAGATGCACTTCTCCGATTTGGGTTTGAGCTTATCAGGTTGAAGCCTTTTGACATAAGTGTCGCAACCCCAAAGTTTAAGAAACGACAGCTTAGGTTTCTGGCCAAACCATAGTTCATCCGGTGTCGCCTCAATGTATTTAGACAGTGCCCTATTTAACGTGAATGCAGCTGTCTCTAATGCATAATCCCAAAATTATAGTGGTAAATCGGTAAGAGACATCATAGATCGCGCTATATCTAATAAAGTACGGTTACGACATTCGGACACACCACTACGCCGTGGTGTTATAGGTGGCATGAGTTGTGAAACTATTCCACATTGTTTTAAATGAAGGCCAAACTCGTAACTCAAATATTCGCCTCCGCGATCAGATCGTATAAACTTTATTTTCTTGTTACGATGATTCTCGACTTCACTCTGAAATTCTTTGAACTTTTCAAATGTTTCAGACTTGTGTTTTCATTAAGTATATATAACCATATCTGGTCAAATCATCTGTGAAGGTCAGAAAATAATGATACTCGCCGCGTGCTTTAACACTCATCGGACCACATACATCGGTATGTATCATTTCCAATAAGTCACTGGCTTGCTCCATTGTTCCAGAGAATGGAGTTTTAGTCATCTTGCCCATGAGGCATGGTTCGCAATTATCAAATGATTCATAATCAAGTGATTCGAAAAGTCCATCTGCATGGAGTTTCTTCATGCGCTTTACACCAATATGACCTAAACAGCAGTGCCACAAGTATGTTGCATTATCATTATCAACTTTGCATCTTTTAGCATCAATATTATGAATATGTGTATCACTATGATCGAGATTCAATAAACCATTTACATTGGGTGTATGACAATAGAAGGTTTTATTCATGTAAACAGAACAACAATTATTCTCTGACTTAAATGAATAACTGTATCGCAATAAACATGATCCAATCATATTCATGCTCAACGCAAACACCAAATAACATTTATTTAAGGTTCAACACTAATCCCGAAGATAGAGTGAGTGTACAATGGTGATCGTATCAACCTTGGAATCAATTCCAACACACATCGTCACCTCGCCCTTAACTAGTCTTTATTTATTCTACAACTCCTATTTCGAGTTACTAATCTTAGGAACTAAACCGGTATCAAATACCCACGGGTTACTATGAACACTAGTAAGGTACACATCAATAACATGTATATCAAATATACCTTTGTTCACTTTGTCATCCTTCTTATCCACCAAATGTTTGGGGCAATTCTGCTTCTAGTGACCATTTCCTTTCCAGTAGAAGCACTCAGTTTCAGGCTTAGGTCCAGCTTTGGGCTTCTTCATGGAAGTGACAACTTGCTTTCCATTCTTCTCGAAGTTCCCTTTCTTTCCCTTTTCTTGAAACTAGTGGTCTTGTCAATCATCAACACTTGATGTTCTTTCTTGATTTCTACCTTCGCCAATTTCAGCATCTCGAAAATCTCGGGAATCGTTTTTCGTCATCCCTTGCATATTATAGTTCATCCCGAAGTTCTAGTAGCTTGGTGATAGTGACTAGAGAACTCTGTCAATCACTCTCTTATCTAGAAGATTAACTCCCACTTGATTCAAGCGATTGTAGTACCCAGACATTCTGAGCACATGCCCACTAGTTGAGCTATTCTCCTCCATCTTGTAGGAGAAGTACTTGTCAGAGGTCTCATACCTCTCGACAAGGGCATGAGCCTGAAATACCAATTTAAGCTCTTGGAACATCTTATATGCTTCGTGGCGTTCAAAATGTTTTGAAGCCCCGGTTCTAAGACGTAAATCATGGTGCACTAAACTATCAAGTAGTCATCATATCGAGCTTGCCAAACGTTCATAACGTCTGCATCTCCTCCTGCAATAGGTTTGTCACCTAGCGGTGCATCAAGGACATAATTCTTTTGTGCAGCAATGAGGATAATCCTCATATCACGGACCCAGTCCGCATCATTGCTACTATCATCTTTCAACTTAGTTTTCTCTAGGAACATATCATAAACATAGGGGAGCTACAACGCGAGCTATTGATCTACAACATAATTTGCAAATACTATCAGGACTAAGTTCATGATAAATTAAAGTTCAGTTAATCTAAATGATATGTGATCTAAATCAACTAAACCATCTTTGATCATCACGTGAGATGGAGTAGTCATCAATGGTGAAGATCTTTATGTTGATCATATCTACTATATGATTCACATTCGACCTTTCGGTCTCCAGTGTTCCGAGGCCATGTCTGTACATGATAGGCTCGTCAAGTTTAACCCGAGTATTCCGCATGTGCAAAACTGTCTTGCACCCGTTGTATGTGAACGTAGAGCCTATCACACCCGATCATCACGTGGTGTCTCGGCACGAAGAACTGTCGCAATGGTGCATACTCGGAGAGAACACTTATACCTTGAAATTTAGTTAAGGGGTCATCTTATAATGCTATCGTCGTACTAAGCAACATAAGATGCATAAAGATAAACATCACATGCAATCAAAATATGTGACATGATATGGCCATCATCATCTTGTGCTCTTGATCTCCATCTTCAAAGCATCGTCATGATCTCCATTGTCACCGGCTTGACACCTTGATCTCCATCGTAGCGTCGTGGTCGTCTCGCAAACTATTGCTTCTAGAACTATCGCTAACGCATAGTGATAAAGTAAAGCAATTACATGGCGTTCGCATTTCATATAATAAAGTGGCAACCATAAGGCTCCTGCCAGTTGCCGATAACTTTTACAAAACATGATCATCTCATACAACAACATATATCACATCATGTCTTGACCATATCACATCACAACATGCCCTGCAAAAAAAAGTTAGACGCCCTCTACTTTGTTGTTGCAAGTTTTACGTGGCTGCTACGGGCTTCTAGCAAGAACTGTTCTTACCTACGGCACAAAACCACAATGGTGATTTATCAAGTTTGTTGTTTTAACCTTTAACAAGGACCGGCCGCAGTCAAATTCAATTCAACTAAAGTTGGAGAAATAAACACCCGCCAGCCACCTGTATGCAAAATTAGTTGCATGTTTGTCGGTGGAACCGGTCTCATGAACGTGGTCATGTAAGGTTGGTCCGGGCCGCTTCATCCAACAATACCGCCGAATCAAAATAAGACATTGGTGGTAAGTTGTATAACGATCACCACCCACAACTCTTTGTGTTCTACTCGTGCATATCATCTACGCATAGACATGGCTCGGATGCCACAGTTGGGGAACGTAGCATGAAATTTCAAAAAAGTTCCTACGCTCACGCAAGATCTAACTAGGAGATGCATAGCAACTAGAGGGGGAGAGTGTGTCCACGTACCCTCGTAGACTAAAAGCGGAAGCGTTTGCCTACGCGGTTGATGTAGTCGAACTTCTTCTCGTTCCGACCGATCAAGCACCGAACGCATGGCACCTTCAAGTTCTGCACATGTTCAGCTCGATGACGTCCCTAGAACTCCTGATACATCAAAGTGTCAAGGAAGTAGATGAGTTCTGTCAGCATGATGGCCTGGTGACGGTGGTGGTGAAGTTATCTGCGGAGGGCTTCGCCTAAGCACTACAAGAATATGACCAGAGGTGTAAACGATGAAGGGGGGCGCCGCACACGGCTAACAATCGTTGGTGTCTGTTCTAGGCGCCCCCTCCCCATGTATATATAGGTGGGAGAGGGAGGGGAGCATCAAGGGGCACCCCAAGTAGGAGGAATCCTACTTGGGCGCCTCCCCCCTTCCTTATTCACCAGATGGGAAAGGTAGGAGGAGGAAGGAGGGAAGGAAGGGGGAGGCAGAATCACTCCCCTTCCTTTCTCTCTTCCCCTCTTTCCTTCCCCTCAGGTGCGGCCCCTATGGAAGGTGCAGCAGCCCCTGCTGGCTGATGTGTTTCCCCACTTGGCCCATTAGGCCCATATCGTTGCCGGGGGTGCCCGGAACCCCTTTCGGTGACCCGATATGTACCTGGTACCCTCCGGAACACTTCCGGTGTCCAAATACCATCGTCCTATATATCAATCTTTACCTCTCGACCATTTCGAGACTCCTCGTCACGTCCATGATCTCATCCGGGACTCCGAACAACATTCGGTCACCAAATCACATAACTAATATAATACAAAATCGTCATCGAATGTTAAGCGTGCGGACCCTACGGGTTCGAGAACTATGTAGACATGACCGAGACACCTCTCCGGTCAATAACCAATAGCGGAACTTGGATGCTTGTATTGGCTCCCACATATTCTACGAAGATCTTTATCGGTCGAACAATTATGATGACATACGTTATTCTCTTTGTCATCGGTATGTTACTTACCCAAGATTCAATCGTTGGTATCTTCATACCTAGTTCAATCGTCGGTATCTTCATACCTAGTTCAATCTCTTTACTCGTTCTGTAATGCATCATCCTGCAACTAGCTCATTAGTCACTTTTCTTGCAAGGCTTCTTATGATGTGCATTACCGAGAGGGCCCAGAGATACCTCTCTGATACTCGGAGTGACGAATCCTAATCTCGATCTATGCCAACCCAACAAACACCTTTGGAGATACCTGTAGAGCATCTGAAAGGATCGATATGGTTGACTAGAGGGGGTGAATAGGCAACTAACAATTTTTAGCTTTTCTTTAACAAATTAAACTTTGCATCAAAGTAAGTTGTCTAGATATGCAACTAGGTGAGCAACCTATATGATGCAACAACAACAAGTACACGAGCAAGTAAGGGAAACAACACAAGTAAACTAGCAAAAGTAAAGGCGCGAGATAACCAAGAGTGGAGCCGGTGGAGACGAGGATGTGTTACCGAAGTTCCTTCCTTTTGAGGGGAAGTACGTCTCCGTTAGAGCGGTGTGGAGGCACAATGCTCCCCAAGAAGCCACTAGGGCCACCGTATTCTCCTCACGCCCTCATACAATGCGAGATGCCATGATTCCACTATTGGTGCCCTTGAAGGCGGCGACCGAACCTTTACAAACAAGGTTGGGGCAATCTCTAGAACAATTGGAGGCTCCCAACAACTGTATCCACTTAGACCAGCCTACGACATACGGTACTACCGCCCCAGGGGCGCGGTACTACCGCAAGGCCACGCGGTACTACCGTGGAGGACCACGGTACTTCCGCGGCAGCAGCAGAGGCCGGGACTAGCCTGACTGAGTGTAGTACTACCGCTCACGCGGTACTACCTCTCCCCCTTGCGGTACTACCGCAGGGTAGGCAAGTCAAAGCCTACGAAGAGCATGGATGAAATAAAATACATTTGTGCCTACTTCTGCTGAAAAAGAAACTGTGCAAAAACCCGACGCGGTACTACCGCGCACGAGGTGCGGTACTACCGTTGAGGCGCGGATGTAAAAAATTACATCCGCTCCTACTGCCGCGGTGCCACGATACTAGGTATGAGGGCCACGGTACTCTGGCTCCAGGGGAGCGGTACTACCGTGGCCTCCCGCGGTACTACCGCGCATGTCGTGCGGTACTACCGTGTGGGCGCGGATGTAAAAAATTACATCCGCTCCTACTACCGTACCGGAGAAGCACTAGGCCTGGGAGTTACGGTACTAAGGCTCCAGAGGAGCGGTACTTCCGTGACCCCCAGCGGTACTACTGCACGTGCTTGCGGTACTACCGCTCCATAGAGCAGTACTACCGCAAGTACAGCAGTAGCCGTGTGATTATGCACAACTAGGATAACGGAAAGACGCTCCAAAGTGCAAGGGAAGGTAGGACATGTGTACGAGTTGATTCCACCCAAACCTTTCCGACGCGGACCCCCTCTTAATAGTACGGCTCTCCTACGACTCAAACCCACCAAAGAGAAACGTAGAACAACGCCGTCTTCAATAGTCTCCGAGGGGCACCGAATCGTCTCGTGCCTAGTGATGAAGCATCTGAGAAACTCAAGGCACACGATTAGTCCGCAAAAGCATTGTCATCAATCACCAAAACACCTAAGGGATAAATATGCCCTTACAATCTCCCCCTTTTTGGTGGATTGATGACAATACGGGATTTGCACATAGATAAGATAATTTTGAGCAAGGGCAAACCCCACCTCTCTAAAATATAGACGGGCTCCCCCTAGATGTGTGCACTCTAGATGGATGCTTTGGACTGCATAGCACACAAACTAGGATCAACACTCCCCCTATATTTTACAGACAAAGGCATGATAATTAATATCTAAGTAGAGCATAGCACAAAGGTAGCACAATATATCACAAGCTCGCTAAGATAGATAGAGTGCATAAGTCTTACGCCATAAGAAGTAAAGCAACCCAAAGCAACTGAAACGAGGTTCAAAACGAGAAAGCAACAAGAACACCGAACACAAACGACGACGCAAATCCCTACAGTCTCTCCTCCTTTGGCATCGAGACGCCAAAAAGGCAAAGAGGACACCTACACACAAGGGGTGGCTCAAGCAGGGAACTCATCCCAAGGCTCCGCGTCAGACTCCTCGGCGGCAGGGATGGTCTCCTCGACGTCCTCCTCAGAATCAGTCCATTTCTAGCCTTGTTTCTCCATCCACTCTTCCTCTGGGGTGATGCGATCCTCAGAACCACCAGACACGTCCTCGCCATACAGCTTCAAGATCTTCTTGTCCCGGCGGCGACTCTCCTTAGATGCCACGTGAGTCCTATACTGCCCCTTGGCTTGCATGCAGAAAAGAGTCTTCATCTTGTCCTTCAGCTTCTTGGACCACGAGGGCATAGAGGAACTCTGGGAAGACCTAGCAGCACGGTCCTCAGCAACATCCTCGGCGCCAGCATCCTCCTCATCAACAGCAGCCCTAGCAGCAGACGCCTCAGCACGAGTAGTAGTGTTGGCCCATTGGGGCTTGACACGCAGACAGATGGGATCATGGCGAATCCAGTCTGGAGCAAGGAACTCCTCACCAGGGAACATCTTCTCCCACATCTTCGAGATCAGCAGAAACAGATAGGGCCCATAGATAGGCACCTTGCGGTTGAACACCGCAAACCGAAGCTCACACCACATGATGTGTGAGATATCAAGTGGCTGAGTCTGAGACAAATGAGCATCCTCGCAAATGAGCATCATATCCACCATATAGGCATGAACCTTGTCCTTGTCACCTATGCGAGGGAACAAGGAGTTGCGGAAGATGCGATACATGATATCCAGAAAAGAGTTGAGCACCAACCCCGTCTTGCCATTGGCGAGCGCCTTCTCAACATAGTATGGCGCAAGCTTGTCCTTGTTGGCAGATTCATAGTTTGCATGGGGGCGAACACCCACGGGAGAGTTGAGCCCGTCATCAGGAACCTGGAGCAAATCCATGAACTCCTTCCAGGTAGCAGTCAGCTGACAACCATTGGTCATCCAGGTCATCCTCCGCTCCTCATTAGAGTGAAGGTATACTAAGGAAAAGAACTAACAGATAAGCTCAGGGTCATAGTCAAGGTGAAAGGATATCACATGCTCAATGCCAAACTGCTCCACCAAATCCAGAGCCTCTCCAAAGTACTCACGGAACTTGTCCTTCCTCATGTGATGCATTTCAATCCATTTCACATCCACGTAGGTATTCTGCTTGTTTTTGATGACATCCAGATAGATGAGAGTTTGTTTCTTGTTCCAAAACAGCTCACACCCTTTGACAGAAGAACGAGGGTGCACATACGGGTGGAGTTGCCTGAGACGGACGTACTCAGATTGTGGTATCTCATCCATGCCCTTAGCGGGTTCCTTGTGCTTGCTAGCTGAAGTCTTCACATGGCGCTTGGGGTCAGAGGAGCCCTCCGGTGCTTCACCTGGATTGCGCAGACGCTTGGAGCCCGTGTCATGACTGGGATTGGAATGGCGAGAGCCACCACCTGAGACACAAACGCAAAACACCAAAGAAACGCAAAGAGGATCAATGCAAAGACCACGGCAAAGCACACGAAACACATAGAAAGTATACGTGAAGGTTGCCATGAGATAGATGTGACCCACGGTAGTGCTGCCAGAGCCTGCGGTACTAAAATATTAGTACCGCTCCAGGTCGCGGTAGTACCGTGTGAGGTCAAGGTAGTACCGTGGTTGGAGCGGTAATAAAATTTTAGTACCGCTATGAGCGCGGTAGTACCGCGCCAGACGGGCGGTAGTACCGCATCACGGCAGATCCAAATGTCAGTCCAAATCTAAAAAGAACCGCGAAACCATGGCGGCGCTACGGTGATCAAATCTAGCATAGGACAAAAATACAAGTATAGTTCCTATGCAAAACTACTCTCCTTCATCCTACTCTTGCATAGAAATAGCCTAAGAATCTCTAGAACACACAAGTCTCCCCCAAAAACCTAGATGCAAAGATCTCAACAAAACGAGAAAAATTTGGGGAAAAACCTTGGTCCATAGCAAGAGCACGTGGTGGGGAATGATCCCACCGGACGGAATCACGGGAGGGCAGCCGTGGGAGGAGATCCGGCGAGGAACGCCGGCTCCGTTCTTGAGCGTGGGAGAGAGAGAGACGACGTAGGGGGAACTGTGAATGGTAAGGGGGAGTTAGAACTCCCCCTGCCCGTCCTTATCCCCACGCGCCCACGCTAGCGCGGTAGTCCCGCATATCATCGTGGTAGTACCGCACCGAAGCGGTAGTACCGCTCACCCAGGCGGCAGTAAAAAATTACTGCCGCGTGGGGGCGGTAGTACCGTGCTCCCCATACGCGGTAGTACCATGGCTGGAGGTGGTAGTACCGTGAGCTCAAGACACCACGGGTATCGACACGAGAAGAAGGACTTTGCAAGAAAACTTTTCGCACAAGGAAGCCACAAGAACACGCACAAACCAAAGGCAGAAAGGCAACAAGAAACCACCATGCGACACAACCTCTCAAAAAGGAGAGAGCGGTGGCCGAAGCCACCTATGTTTGAGTTAGATGGTATGGCACCGCGAAGAATGATCCTTGGGCCCATAACCAAAACTCGTCTTTGAAGCACAAGTACCATCAAAAATGGCTAATGTGAAAGAGTTGATCTATTTATGCATAATGGGGGGAGGGAAGGTTCATTGAGAGAACAACACTCCCCCTATGTCCATGCCTACACCTAAACTAGACAACAAGTTGAGTGTGGTGGGGTTACAAGTCACATTGCTCGAATCAATGATATTTAGCTCATGCCTTAACTCGCGAAATCTTGCTTCATCCAAGGGCTTTGTGAAAATATCTACAAGGTTATCATGAGTGTTGACATACTTGAGCTTGATCTCCCCTCGCCTAATGTGCTCCCGGATGAAATGATACTGAATCTCAATATGCTTCGTCTTGAAGTGTTGCACCGGGTTGAGAGAAATCTTGATGGCACTTTCGTTGTCACACCAAAGAGGCACTTTGTCACAAATGACACCGTATTCCTTTAAAGTTTGCCTCATCCATAATAGTTGTGCACAACAACTACCGACCGCCACATATTCCGCTTCGGTGGACGAGAGAGACACACAACTTTGCTTCTTGGAAGACCAACTCACAAAAGAGCACCCAAGAAACTGGCACCCTCCGGAAGTGGACTTCCTATCCACTTTGTCTCCCGCCCAATCGGAATCCGTAAAACCTTCAAGCTTGAAGTTTGCCCCTCTTGGGTACCATAAGCCAAAGTTTGGGGTATGAGCCAAATATCGAAAGATTCGCTTGACCACCACATAGTGACTTTCCTTCGGTGCGGCTTGAAACCGTGCACACATTCCCACACTCAACATGATATCCGGTCTAGATGCACAAAGGTAAAGCAAGGAGCCAATCATGGAGCGATATACCTTTTGATCCACCGCTTTACCATTGGGATCAATGTCAAGTTGGCACTTGGTAGGCATTGGAGTAGAAGCCGGCTTGACATCACTTAGCTTGAATCTTTTCAGCATGTCTTGAGTATATTTGGCTTGGTTGATGAAGGTTCCTTATCTTCTTTGTTTGATATCAAAACCAAGGAAGAACTTCAACTCTCCCATCGAAGACTGAAGGAAATATGCCCTAGAGGCAATAATAAAGTTATTATTTATTTCCTTATTTCATGATAAATGTTTATTATTCATGCTAGAATTGTATTAACCGGAAACATAATACATGTGTGAATACATAGACAAACAAAGTGTCACTAGTATGCCTCTACTTGACTAGCTCGTTAATCAAAGATGGTTATGTTTCCTAACCATGAACAATGAGTTGTTATTTGATTAACGAGGTCACATCATTAGTTGAATGATCTGATTGACATGACCCATTTCATTAGCTTAGCACCCGATCGTTTAGTATGTTGCTATTGCTTTCTTCATGACTTATACATGTTCCTATAACTATGAGATTATGCAACTCCCGTTTGCCGGAGGAACACTTTGGGTGCTACCAAACGTCACAACGTAACTGGGTGATTATAAAGGAGCATTACAGGTGTCTCCAAAGGTAGATGTTGGGTTGGCGTATTTCGAGATTAGGATTTGTCACTCCGATTGTCGGAGAGGTATCTCTGGGCCCTCTCGGTAATGCACATCACATAAGCCTTGCAAGCACTGCAACTAAGATGTTAGTTGTGAGATGATGTATTACAGAACGAGTAAAGAGACTTGCCAGTAACGAGATTGAACTAGGTATTGGATACCGACGATCGAATCTCTGGCAAGTAACATACCGATGACAAAGGGAACAACGTATGTTGTTATGCGGTCTGACCGATAAAGATCTTCGTAGAATATGTAGGAGCCAATATGGGCATCCAGGTCCCGCTATTGGTTATTGACCGGAGACGTGTCTCGGTCATGTCTACATTGTTCTCGAACCCGTAGGGTCCGCACGCTTAAGGTTACGATGACAGTTATATTATGAGTTTATGCATTTTGATGTACCGAAGGTTGTTCGGAGTCCCGGATGTGATCACGGACATGACGAGGAGTCTCGAAATGGTCGAGACATAAAGATTGATATATTGGAAGTCTATGTTTGGACATCGGAAGTGTTCCGGGTGAAATCGGGATTTTACCAGGTTACCGGGAGGTTACCGGAACCCCCCGGGAGCCAAATGGGCCATCATGGGCCTTAGTGGAAAGGAGAAAGGGGCAGCCCAAGGGGGCTGCGCGCCTCCCCCCTTCCCCTAGTCCTATTAGGACTAGGAGAGGTGGCCGGCCACCCCTCTCCCTCTTTCCCCCTTGGGAATCCTAGTTGGAATAGGATTGGAGGGGAGTCCTACTCCCGGTAGGAGTAGGACTCCTCCTGCGCCACCTCCTCCTGGCCGGCGCCTCCTCCCCCCTTGGCTCCTTTATATACGGAGGCAGGGGCACCTCTAAACACACAAGTTGACACAAGTTGATCCACGTGATCGATTCCTTAGCCGTGTGCGGTGCCCCCTGCCACCATATTCCTCGATAATACTGTAGCGGAGTTTAGGCGAAGCCCTGCTGCTGTAGTTCATCAAGATCGTCACCACGCCGTCGTGCTGACGAAACTCTTCCCCGACACTTTGCTGGATCGGAGTCCGGGGATCGTCATCGAGCTGAACGTGTGCTCGAACTCGGAGGTGCCGTAGTTTCGGTGCTTGATCGGTTGGATCGTGAAGACGTACGACTACTTCCTCTACGTCGTATCATTGCTTCCGCAGTCGGTCTGCGTTGGGTACGTAGACAACACTCTCCTCTCGTTGCTATGCATCACATGATCCTGTGTGTGCGTAGGAAAATTTTTGAAATTACTACGAAACCCAACAGTGGTATCCGAGCCTAGGTTATTTATGTTGATGTTATATGCACGAGTAGAACACAAGTGAGTTGTGGACGATACAAGTCATACTGCCTACCAGCATGTCATACTTTGGTTCGGCGGTATTGTTGGACGAGACGACCCGGACCAACCTTACGCGTACGCTTACGCGAGACCGGTTCCCTCGACGTGCTTTGCACAGAGATGGCTTGCGGGCGACTGCCTCTCCAACTTTAGTTGAACCAAGTATGGCTACGCCCGGTCCTTGCGAAGGTTAAAACGGAGTCTATTTGACAAACTATCGTTGTGGTTTTGATGCGTAGGTGAGATTGGTTCTTACTTAAGCCCGTAGCAGCCACGTAAAACATGCAACAACAAAGTAGAGGACGTCTAACTTGTTTTTGCAGGGCATGTTGTGATGTGATATGGTCAAGGCATGATGCTGAATTTTATTGTATGAGATGATCATGTTTTGTAACCGAGTTATCGGCAACTGGCAGGAGCCATATGGTTGTCGCTTTATTGTATGCAATGCAATCGCGATGTAATGCTTTACTTTATTACTAAACGGTAGTGATAGTCGTGGAAGCATAAGATTGGCGAGACGACAATGATGCTACGATGGAGATCAAGGTGTCGCGCCGGTGACGATGGTGATCATGACGGTGCTTCGGAGATGGAGATCACAAGCACAAGATGATGATGGCCATATCATATCACTTATATTGATTGCATGTGATGTTTATCTTTTTATGCATCTTATCTTGCTTTGATTGACGGTAGCATTATAAGATGATCTCTCACTAAATTATCAAGAAGTGTTCTCCCTGAGTATGCACCGTTGCCAAAGTTCGTCGTGCCCAGACACCACGTGATGATCGGGTGTGATAAGCTCTACGTCCATCTACAACGGGTGCAAGCCAGTTTTTGCACACGCAGAATACTCAGGTTAAACTTGACGAGCCTAGCATATGCAGATATGGCCTCGGAACACGGAGACCGAAAGGTCGAGCGTGAATCATATAGTAGATATGATCAACATAACAATGTTCACCATTGAAAACTACTCCATCTCACGTGATGATCGGACATGGTTTAGTTGATTTGGATCACGTGATCACTTAGAGGATTAGAGGGATGTCTGTCTAAGTGGGAGTTCTTAAGTAATATGATTAATTGAACTTAAATTTATCATGAACTTAGTCCTGATAGTATTTTGCAAATTATGTTGTAAAATCAATAGCTTGCGTTGTTGCTTTCATATGTTTATTTTGATATGTTCCTAGAGAAAATTGTGTTGAAAAATGTTAGTAGCAATGATGCGGATTTGATCCGCGATCTGAGGTTTATCCTCATTGCTGCACAGAAGAATTATGTCCTTGATGCACCGCTAGGTGACGGACCTATTGCAGGAGCAGATGCAGACGTTATGAACGTTTGGCTAGCTCAATATGATGACTACTTGATAGTTTAAGTGCACCATGCTTAACGGCTTAGAATCGGGACTTCAAAGATGTTTTGAACATCATGGACCATATGAGATGTTCCAGTAATTGAAGTTAATATTTCAAGCAAATACCCGAGTTGAGAGATATGAAGTCTCCAACAAGTTCTATAGCTAAAAGATGGAGGAGAATCGCTCAACTAGTGAGCATGTGCTCAGATTGTCTGGGTACTTCAATTGCTTGAATCAAGTGGGAGTTAATCTTCCAGATAAGATAGTGATTGACAGAATTCTCTAGTCACCATCACTAAGTTACTGAACTTCATGATGAACTATAGTATGCAAGGGATGAAGAAAACGATTCCCGAGCTCTTCGTGATATTGAAATCGACGAAGGTAGAAATCAAGAAAGAGCATCAAGTGTTGATGATTGACAAGACCACTAGTTTCAAGAAAAGGGCAAAGGGAAGAAGGGGAACTTCAAGAAGAACAGCAAGCAAGTTGCTGCTCAAGTGAAGAAGCCCAAGTCTGGTCCTAAGCCTGAGACTAAGTGCTTCTACTGCAAAGGGACTGGTCACTGGAAGCGGATCTACCCCAAGTGATTGGCGGAAAAGAAGGATGGCAAAGTGAACATAAGTATATTTGATATACATGTTATTGATGTGTACTTTACTAGTGTTTATAGCAACCCCTCAGTATTTGATACTAGTTCAGTTGCTAAGATTAGTAACTCAAAACGGGAGTTGCAGAATAAACAGAGACTAGTTAAGGGTGAAGTGACGATGTATGTTGGAAGTGGTTCCAAGATTGATATGATCATCGTCGCACACTCCCTATACTTTCGGGATTAGTGTTGAACCTGAATAAGTGTTATTTGGTGTTGGCGTTGAGCATGAATATGATTTGATCATGTTTATTGTAATACGGTTATTCATTTAAGTAAGAGAATAAATTGTTGTTCTGTTTACATGAATGAAACCTTATATGGTTACACACCCAATGAAAATAGTTCGTTGGATCTCGATCATAGTGATACACATAATCATAATATTGAAACCAAAAGATGCAAAGTTAATAATGATAAGTGCAACTTGTTTGTAGCACTGCCGTTTAGGTCATATTGGTGTAAAGCGCATGAAGAAACTCCATACTGATGGGCTTTTGGAATCACTTGATTATGAATCAGTTGATGCTTGCGAACCATGCCTCATGGGCAAGATGACTAAGACTCTGTTCTTCGGAACAATGGAGCGAGCAATAGATTTGTTGAAAATCATACATACTGATGTATGTGGTCCGATGAATATTGAGGCTCGCGACAGGTATCATTATTTTCTGATCTTCACAGATGATTTGAGCAGATATGAGTATATCTACTTGATGAAACATAAGTCTGAAACATTTGAAAAGTTCAAAGAATTTCAGAGTGAAGTGAAAAATCATCGTAACAAGAAAATAAAGTTTCTACGATCTGATCGTAGAGAAGAGTATTTGAGTTACGAGTTTGGCCTTCAGTTAAAAACAATGTGAAATAGTTTCACTACTCATGCCACCTAGAACACCACAATGTAATGGTGTGTCCGAACGTCATAACCGTACTTTATTAGATATGGTGCGATCTATGATGTGTCTTACCGATCTACCACTATCGTTTTGGGGTTATGCATTAGAGACAGCTGCATTCACGTTAAATAGGGCACCATCTAAATCCGTTGAGACGACACCGTGTGAACTATGGTTTGGCAAGAAACCTAAGCTGTCGTTTCTTAAATTTGGGGTTGCGATGCTTATATGAAAAAGTTTCATCCTGATAAGCTCAAACTCAAATCGGAGAAGTGCGTCTTCATAGGATATCCAAAGGAAACTATTGGATACACCTTCTATCACAGATCCGAAGGCAAGACTTTTGTTGCTAAATTCGGAAACTTTCTGGAGAAGGAGTTTCTCTCGAAAGAAGTGAGTGGGAGGAAAGTAGAACTTGACGAGGTAACTGTACCTGCTCCCTTATTGGAAAGTAGTACATCACAGAAAACTGTTTCTGTGACACCTACACCAGTTAGTGAGGAAGCTAATGATGATGATCATGAAACTTCAGAACAAGATACTACTGAACCTCGTAGATCAACCAGAGTAAGATCCGCGCCAGAGTGGTACGATAATCCTTTTCTGGAAGTCATGCTACTAGATCATGATGAACCTACGAACTATGAAGAAGCGATGGTGAGCCCAGATTCCGCAAAGTGGCTTGAAGCCATGAAATCTGAGATGGGATCCATGTATGAGAACAAAGTTTGGACTTTGGTTGACTTGCCCGATGATCGGCAAGCAATTGAGAATAAATGGATCTTCAAGAGGAAGACGGACGCTGATAGTAGTGTTACTATCTACAAAGCTAGAATTGTCGCAAAAGGTTTTTCGACAAGTTCAAGGTGTTGACTACGATGAGAGCTTCTCACTCGTATCTATGCTTGAGTCTGTCTGAATCATGTTAGTAATTGCCGCATTTTATGAAATCTGGCAAATGGATAAACAAAACTGCATTCCTTAATGGATTTATTAAAGAAGAGTTGTATATGATGCAACAGAAGGTTTTGTCAATCCGAAAGGTACTAACAAAATGTGCAAGCTCCAGTGATCCATCTATGGACTGGTGCAAGAATCTCGGAGTTGGAATATACGCTTTGATGAGTTGATCAAAGCATATAGTTTTATACAGACTTGCGGTGAAGCCTGTATTTACAAGAAAGTGAGTGGGAGCACTACAGCATTTCTGATAAAGTATATGTGAATGACATATTGTTGATCGGAAATAATGTAGAATTATTCTGTAAAGCATAAAGGAGTGTTTGAAAGGAGTTTTTCAAATAAAGACTTCGGTAAAGCTGCTTACATATTGAGTATCAAGATTTATAGAGATAGATCAAGACGCTTGATAAGTTTTTCCAATGAGTACATACCTTGACAAGATTTTGAAGTAGTTCAAAATGGAACAGTCAAAGAAAGAGTTCTTGCCTGTGTTACAAGGTGTGAAGTTGAGTAAGACTCAAAGCCCGACCACGGCAGAAAATAGAAAGAGAATGAAAGTCATTCCCTATGCCTCAGTCATAGGTTCTATAAAGTATGCCATGCTGTATACCAGATCTATTGTATGCCCTACCACTGAGTTTGGCAAGGGAGTACAATAGTGATCTAGGAGTAGATCACTGGACAGCGGTCAAAATTATCCTTAGTGAAATAAGGATATGTTTCTCGATTATGGAAGTGGAAAAAGGTTCGTCGTAAAGGGTTACGCCGATGCAAGTTTGACACTAATCTAGATGACTCTAAGTCTCGGTCTAGATACATACTGAAAGTGGGAGCAATTAGCTAGAGTAGCTCCATGCAGAGCATTGTTGACATAGAAATTTGCAAAATACATGTGGATCTGAATGTGGCAGACCCGTTGACTAAGATTCTCTCACAAGCAAAACATGATCACACCTTAGTACTCCTTGGGTGTTAATTACATAGCGATGTGAACTAGATTACTGAATCTAGTAAACCCTTTGGGTGTTGGTCACATAGCGATGTGAACTATGGGTGTTAATCACATGATGATGTGAACTATCGATGTTAATCACATGGTGATGTGATCTAGATTATTGACTCTAGTGCAAGTGGGAGACTGAAGGAAATATGCCCTAGAGGCAATAATAAAGTTATTATTTATTTCCTTATTTCATGATAAATGTTTATTATTCATGCTAGAATTGTATTAACCGGAAACATAATACATGTGTGAATACATAGACAAACAAAGTGTCACTAGTATGCCTCTACTTGACTAGCTCGTTAATCAAAGATGGTTATGTTTCCTAACCATGAAAAATGAGTTGTTATTTGATTAACGAGGTCACATCATTAGTTGAATGATCTGATTGACATGACCCATTCCATTAGCTTAGCACCCGATCGTTTAGTATGTTGCTATTGCTTTCTTCATGACTTATACATGTTCCTATGACTATGAGATTATGCAACTCCCGTTTGCCGGAGGAACACTTTGGGTGCTACCAAACGTCACAACGTAACTGGGTGATTATAAAGGAGCATTACAGGTGTCTCCAAAGGTAGATGTTGGGTTGGCGTATTTCGAGATTAGGATTTGTCACTCCGATTGTCGGAGAGGTATCTCTGGGCCCTCTCGGTAATGCACATCACATAAGCCTTGCAAGCATTGCAACTAAGATGTTAGTTGTGAGATGATGTATTACGGAACGAGTAAAGAGACTTGCCAGTAACGAGATTGAACTAGGTATTGGATACCGACGATCGAATCTCGGGCAAGTAACATACCGATGACAAAGGGAACAACGTATGTTGTTATGCGGTCTGACCGATAAAGATCTTCGTAGAATATGTAGGAGCCAATATGGGCATCCAGGTCCCGCTATTGGTTATTGACCGGAGACGTGTCTCGGTCATGTCTACATTGTTCTCGAACCCGTAGGGTCCGCACGCTTAAGGTTACGATGACAGTTATATTATGAGTTTATGCATTTTGATGTACCGAAGGTTGTTCGGAGTCCCGGATGTGATCACGGACATGACGAGGAGTCTCGAAATGGTCGAGACATAAAGATTGATATATTGGAAGTCTATGTTTGGACATCGGAAGTGTTCCGGGTGAAATCGGGATTTTACCGGGTTACCGGGAGGTTACCGGAACCCCCCGGGAGCCAAATGGGCCATCATGGGCCTTAGTGGAAAGGAGAAAGGGGCAGCCCAAGGGGGCTGCGCGCCTCCCCCCTTCCCCTAGTCCTATTAGGACTAGGAGAGGTGGCCGGCCACCCCTCTCCCTCTTTCCCCCTTGGGAATCCTAGTTGGAATAGGATTGGAGGGGAGTCCTACTCCCGGTAGGAGTAGGACTCCTCCTGCGCCACCTCCTCCTGGCCGGCGCCTCCTCCCCCCTTGGCTCCTTTATATACGGAGGCAGGGGCACCTCTAAACACACAAGTTGACACAAGTTGATCCACGTGATCGATTCCTTAGCCGTGTGCGGTGCCCCCTGCCACCATATTCCTCGATAATACTGTAGCGGAGTTTAGGCGAAGCCCTGCTGCTGTAGTTCATCAAGATCGTCACCACGCCGTCGTGCTGACGAAACTCTTCCCCGACACTTTGCTGGATCGGAGTCCGGGGATCGTCATCGAGCTGAACGTGTGCTCGAACTCGGAGGTGCCGTAGTTTCGGTGCTTGATCGGTTGGATCGTGAAGACGTACGACTACTTCCTCTACGTCGTGTCATCGCTTCCGCAGTCGGTCTGCGTTGGGTACGTAGACAACACTCTCCTCTCGTTGCTATGCATCACATGATCCTGTGTGTGCGTAGGAAATTTTTGAAATTACTACGAAACCCAACAGTGGTATCCGAGCCTAGGTTATTTATGTTGATGTTATATGCACGAGTAGAACACAAGTGAGTTGTGGACGATACAAGTCATACTGCCTACCAGCATGTCATACTTTGGTTCGGCGGTATTGTTGGACGAGACGACCCGGACCAACCTTACGCGTACGCTTACGCGAGACCGGTTCCCTCGACGTGCTTTGCACAGAGATGGCTTGCGGGCGACTGCCTCTCCAACTTTAGTTGAACCAAGTATGGCTACGCCCGGTCCTTGCGAAGGTTAAAACGGAGTCTATTTGACAAACTATCGTTGTGGTTTTGATGCGTAGGTGAGATTGGTTCTTACTTAAGCCCGTAGCAGCCACGTAAAACATGCAACAACAAAGTAGAGGACGTCTAACTTGTTTTTGCAGGGCATGTTGTGATGTGATATGGTCAAGGCATGATGCTGAATTTTATTGTATGAGATGATCATGTTTTGTAACCGAGTTATCGGCAACTGGCAGGAGCCATATGGTTGTCGCTTTATTGTATGCAATGCAATCGCGATGTAATGCTTTACTTTATTACTAAACGGTAGTGATAGTCGTGGAAGCATAAGATTGGCGAGACGACAACGATGCTACGATGGAGATCAAGGTGTCGCGCCGGTGACGATGGTGATCATGACGGTGCTTCGGAGATGGAGATCACAAGCACAAGATGATGATGGCCATATCATATCACTTATATTGATTGCATGTGATGTTTATCTTTTTATGCATCTTATCTTGCTTTGATTGACGGTAGCATTATAAGATGATCTCTCACTAAATTATCAAGAAGTGTTCTCCCTGAGTATGCACCGTTGCCAAAGTTCGTCGTGCCCAGACACCACGTGATGATCGGGTGTGATAAGCTCTACGTCCATCTACAACGGGTGCAAGCCAGTTTTGCACACGCAGAATACTCAGGTTAAACTTGACGAGCCTAGCATATGCAGATATGGCCTCGGAACACGGAGACCGAAAGGTCGAGCGTGAATCATATAGTAGATATGATCAACATAACGATGTTCACCATTGAAAACTACTCCATCTCACGTGATGATCGGACATGGTTTAGTTGATTTGGATCACGTGATCACTTAGAGGATTAGAGGGATGTCTATCTAAGTGGGAGTTCTTAAGTAATATGATTAATTGAACTTAAATTTATCATGAACTTAGTCCTGATAGTATTTGCAAATTATGTTGTAAATCAATAGCTCGCGTTGTTGCTTTCATATGTTTATTTTGATATGTTCCTAGAGAAAATTGTGTTGAAAGATGTTAGTAGCAATGATGCGGATTGGATCCGTGATCTGAGGTTTATCCTCATTGCTGCACAGAAGAATTATGTCCTTGATGCACCGCTAGGTGACGGACCTATTGCAGGAGCAGATGCAGACGTTATGAACGTTTGGCTAGCTCAATATGATGACTACTTGATAGTTTAAGTGCACCATGCTTAACGGCTTAGAATCGGGACTTCAAAGATGTTTTGAACATCATGGACCATATGAGATGTTCCAGTAGTTGAAGTTAATATTTCAAGCAAATACCCGAGTTGAGAGATATGAAGTCTCCAACAAGTTCTATAGCTAAAAGATGGAGGAGAATCGCTCAACTAGTGAGCATGTGCTCAGATTGTCTGGGTACTTCAATTGCTTGAATCAAGTGGGAGTTAATCTTCCAGATAAGATAGTGATTGACAGAATTCTCTAGTCACCATCACTAAGTTACTGAACTTCATGATGAACTATAGTATGCAAGGGATGAACGAAAACGATTCCCGAGCTCTTCGTGATATTGAAATCGACGAAGGTAGAAATCAAGAAAGAGCATCAAGTGTTGATGATTGACAAGACCACTAGTTTCAAGAAAAGGGCAAAGGGAAGAAGGGGAACTTCAAGAAGAACAGCAAGCAAGTTGCTGCTCAAGTGAAGAAGCCCAAGTCTGGTCCTAAGCCTGAGACTAAGTGCTTCTACTGCAAAGGGACTGGTCACTGGAAGCGGATCTACCCCAAGTGATTGGCGGAAAAGAAGGATGGCAAAGTGAACATAAGTATATTTGATATACATGTTATTGATGTGTACTTTACTAGTGTTTATAGCAACCCCTCAGTATTTGATACTAGTTCAGTTGCTAAGATTAGTAACTCAAAACGGGAGTTGCAGAATAAACAGAGACTAGTTAAGGGTGAAGTGACGATGTATGTTGGAAGTGGTTCCAAGATTGATATGATCATCGTCGCACACTCCCTATACTTTCGGGATTAGTGTTGAACCTGAATAAGTGTTATTTGGTGTTGGCGTTGAGCATGAATATGATTTGATCATGTTTATTGTAATACGGTTATTCATTTAAGTAAGAGAATAAATTGTTGTTCTGTTTACATGAATGAAACCTTATATGGTTACACACCCAATGAAAATAGTTCGTTGGATCTCGATCATAGTGATACACATAATCATAATATTGAAACCAAAAGATGCAAAGTTAATAATGATAAGTGCAACTTGTTTGTAGCACTGCCGTTTAGGTCATATTGGTGTAAAGCGCATGAAGAAACTCCATACTGATGGGCTTTTGGAATCACTTGATTATGAATCAGTTGATGCTTGCGAACCATGCCTCATGGGCAAGATGACTAAGACTCTGTTCTTCGGAACAATGGAGCGAGCAATAGATTTGTTGAAATCATACATACTGATGTATGTGGTCCGATGAATATTGAGGCTCGCGACAGGTATCATTATTTTCTGATCTTCACAGATGATTTGAGCAGATATGAGTATATCTACTTGATGAAACATAAGTCTGAAACATTTGAAAAGTTCAAAGAATTTCAGAGTGAAGTGAAAAATCATCGTAACAAGAAAATAAAGTTTCTACGATCTGATCGTAGAGAAGAGTATTTGAGTTACGAGTTTGGCCTTCAGTTAAAAACAATGTGAAATAGTTTCACTACTCATGCCACCTAGAACACCACAATGTAATGGTGTGTCCGAACGTCATAACCGTACTTTATTAGATATGGTGCGATCTATGATGTGTCTTACCGATCTACCACTATCGTTTTGGGGTTATGCATTAGAGACAGCTGCATTCACGTTAAATAGGGCACCATCTAAATCCGTTGAGACGACACCGTGTGAACTATGGTTTGGCAAGAAACCTAAGCTGTCGTTTCTTAAATTTGGGGTTGCGATGCTTATATGAAAAAGTTTCATCCTGATAAGCTCAAACTCAAATCGGAGAAGTGCGTCTTCATAGGATATCCAAAGGAAACTATTGGATACACCTTCTATCACAGATCCGAAAGGCAAGACTTTTGTTGCTAAATTCGGAAACTTTCTGGAGAAGGAGTTTCTCTCGAAAGAAGTGAGTGGGAGGAAAGTAGAACTTGACGAGGTAACTGTACCTGCTCCCTTATTGGAAAGTAGTACATCACAGAAAACTGTTTCTGTGACACCTACACCAGTTAGTGAGGAAGCTAATGATGATGATCATGAAACTTCAGAACAAGATACTACTGAACCTCGTAGATCAACCAGAGTAAGATCCGCGCCAGAGTGGTACGATAATCCTTTTCTGGAAGTCATGCTACTAGATCATGATGAACCTACGAACTATGAAGAAGCGATGGTGAGCCCAGATTCCGCAAAGTGGCTTGAAGCCATGAAATCTGAGATGGGATCCATGTATGAGAACAAAGTTTGGACTTTGGTTGACTTGCCCGATGATCGGCAAGCAATTGAGAATAAATGGATCTTCAAGAGGAAGACGGACGCTGATAGTAGTGTTACTATCTACAAAGCTAGAATTGTCGCAAAAGGTTTTTCGACAAGTTCAAGGTGTTGACTACGATGAGAGCTTCTCACTCGTATCTATGCTTGAGTCTGTCTGAATCATGTTAGTAATTGCCGCATTTTATGAAATCTGGCAAATGGATAAACAAAACTGCATTCCTTAATGGATTTATTAAAGAAGAGTTGTATATGATGCAACAGAAGGTTTTGTCAATCCGAAAGGTACTAACAAAATGTGCAAGCTCCAGTGATCCATCTATGGACTGGTGCAAGAATCTCGGAGTTGGAATATACGCTTTGATGAGTTGATCAAAGCATATAGTTTTATACAGACTTGCGGTGAAGCCTGTATTTACAAGAAAGTGAGTGGGAGCACTACAGCATTTCTGATAAGTATATGTGAATGACATATTGTTGATCGGAAATAATGTAGAATTATTCTGTAAAGCATAAAGGAGTGTTTGAAAGGAGTTTTTCAAATAAAGACTTCGGTAAAGCTGCTTACATATTGAGTATCAAGATTTATAGAGATAGATCAAGACGCTTGATAAGTTTTTCCAATGAGTACATACCTTGACAAGATTTTGAAGTAGTTCAAAATGGAACAGTCAAAGAAAGAGTTCTTGCCTGTGTTACAAGGTGTGAAGTTGAGTAAGACTCAAAGCCCGACCACGGCAGAAAATAGAAAGAGAATGAAAGTCATTCCCTATGCCTCAGTCATAGGTTCTATAAAGTATGCCATGCTGTATACCAGATCTATTGTATGCCCTACCACTGAGTTTGGCAAGGGAGTACAATAGTGATCTAGGAGTAGATCACTGGACAGCGGTCAAAATTATCCTTAGTGAAATAAGGATATGTTTCTCGATTATGGAAGTGGAAAAAGGTTCGTCGTAAAGGGTTACGCCGATGCAAGTTTGACACTAATCTAGATGACTCTAAGTCTCGGTCTAGATACATACTGAAAGTGGGAGCAATTAGCTAGAGTAGCTCCATGCAGAGCATTGTTGACATAGAAATTTGCAAAATACATGTGGATCTGAATGTGGCAGACCCGTTGACTAAGATTCTCTCACAAGCAAAACATGATCACACCTTAGTACTCCTTGGGTGTTAATCACATAGCGATGTGAACTAGATTACTGAATCTAGTAAACCCTTTGGGTGTTGGTCACATAGCGATGTGAACTATGGGTGTTAATCACATGATGATGTGAACTATCGATGTTAATCACATGGTGATGTGATCTAGATTATTGACTCTAGTGCAAGTGGGAGACTGAAGGAAATATGCCCTAGAGGCAATAATAAAGTTATTATTTATTTCCTTATTTCATGATAAATGTTTATTATTCATGCTAGAATTGTATTAACCGGAAACATAATACATGTGTGAATACATAGACAAACAAAGTGTCACTAGTATGCCTCTACTTGACTAGCTCGTTAATCAAAGATGGTTATGTTTCCTAACCATGAACAATGAGTTGTTATTTGATTAACGAGGTCACATCATTAGTTGAATGATCTGATTGACATGACCCATTCCATTAGCTTAGCACCCGATCGTTTAGTATGTTGCTATTGCTTTCTTCATGACTTATACATGTTCCTATGACTATGAGATTATGCAACTCCCGTTTGCCGGAGGAACACTTTGGGTGCTACCAAACGTCACAACGTAACTGGGTGATTATAAAGGAGCATTACAGGTGTCTCCAAAGGTAGATGTTGGGTTGGCGTATTTCGAGATTAGGATTTGTCACTCCGATTGTCGGAGAGGTATCTCTGGGCCCTCTCGGTAATGCACATCACATAAGCCTTGCAAGCATTGCAACTAAGATGTTAGTTGTGAGATGATGTATTACGGAACGAGTAAAGAGACTTGCCGGTAACGAGATTGAACTAGGTATTGGATACCGACGATCGAATCTCGGGCAAGTAACATACCGATGACAAAGGGAACAACGTATGTTGTTATGCGGTCTGACCGATAAAGATCTTCGTAGAATATGTAGGAGCCAATATGGGCATCCAGGTCCCGCTATTGGTTATTGACCGGAGACGTGTCTCGGTCATGTCTACATTGTTCTCGAACCCGTAGGGTCCGCACGCTTAAGGTTACGATGACAGTTATATTATGAGTTTATGCATTTTGATGTACCGAAGGTTGTTCGGAGTCCCGGATGTGATCACGGACATGACGAGGAGTCTCGAAATGGTCGAGACATAAAGATTGATATATTGGAAGTCTATGTTTGGACATCGGAAGTGTTCCGGGTGAAATCGGGATTTTACCGGGTTACCGGGAGGTTACCGGAACCCCCCGGGAGCCATATGGGCCATCATGGGCCTTAGTGGAAAGGAGAAAGGGGCAGCCCAAGGGGGCTGCGCGCCTCCCCCCTTCCCCTAGTCCTATTAGGACTAGGAGAGGTGGCCGGCCACCCCTCTCCCTCTTTCCCCCTTGGGAATCCTAGTTGGAATAGGATTGGGGGGGAGTCCTACTCCCGGTAGGAGTAGGACTCCTCCTGCGCCTCTCCTCTTGGCCGGCGCACCCTCCCCCCTTGGCTCCTTTATATACGGAGGCAGGGGCACCTCTAAACACACAAGTTGACACAAGTTGATCCACGTGATCGATTCCTTAGCCGTGTGCGGTGCCCCCTGCCACCATATTCCTCGATAATACTGTAGCGGAGTTTAGGCGAAGCCCTGCTGCTGTAGTTCATCAAGATCGTCACCACGCCGTCGTGCTGACGGAACTCTTCCCCGACACTTTGCTGGATCGGAGTCCGGGGATCGTCATCGAGCTGAACGTGTGCTCGAACTCGGAGGTGCCGTAGTTTCGGTGCTTGATCGGTTGGATCGTGAAGACGTACGACTACTTCCTCTACGTCGTGTCATCGCTTCCGCAGTCGGTCTGCGTTGGGTACGTAGACAACACTCTCCCCTCGTTGCTATGCATCACATGATCTTGCGTGTGCGTAGGAAATTTTTTGAAATTACTACGAAACCCAACAGTGGTATCCGAGCCTAGGTTATTTATGTTGATGTTATATGCACGAGTAGAACACAAGTGAGTTGTGGACGATACAAGTCATACTGCCTACCAGCATGTCATACTTTGGTTCGGCGGTATTGTTGGACGAGACGACCCGGACCAACCTTACGCGTACGCTTACGCGAGACCGGTTCCCTCGACGTGCTTTGCACAGAGATGGCTTGCGGGCGACTGCCTCTCCAACTTTAGTTGAACCAAGTATGGCTACGCCCGGTCCTTGCGAAGGTTAAAACGGAGTCTATTTGACAAACTATCGTTGTGGTTTTGATGCGTAGGTGAGATTGGTTCTTACTTAAGCCCGTAGCAGCCACGTAAAACATGCAACAACAAAGTAGAGGACGTCTAACTTGTTTTTGCAGGGCATGTTGTGATGTGATATGGTCAAGGCATGATGCTGAATTTTATTGTATGAGATGATCATGTTTTGTAACCGAGTTATCGGCAACTGGCAGGAGCCATATGGTTGTCGCTTTATTGTATGCAATGCAATCGCGATGTAATGCTTTACTTTATTACTAAACGGTAGTGATAGTCGTGGAAGCATAAGATTGGCGAGACGACAACGATGCTACGATGGAGATCAAGGTGTCGCGCCGGTGACGATGGTGATCATGACGGTGCTTCGGAGATGGAGATCACAAGCACAAGATGATGATGGCCATATCATATCACTTATATTGATTGCATGTGATGTTTATCTTTTTATGCATCTTATCTTGCTTTGATTGACGGTAGCATTATAAGATGATCTCTCACTAAATTATCAAGAAGTGTTCTCCCTGAGTATGCACCGTTGCCAAAGTTCGTCGTGCCCAGACACCACGTGATGATCGGGTGTGATAAGCTCTACGTCCATCTACAACGGGTGCAAGCCAGTTTTGCACACGCAGAATACTCAGGTTAAACTTGACGAGCCTAGCATATGCAGATATGGCCTCGGAACACGGAGACCGAAAGGTCGAGCGTGAATCATATAGTAGATATGATCAACATAACGATGTTCACCATTGAAAACTACTCCATCTCACGTGATGATCGGACATGGTTTAGTCGATTTGGATCACGTGATCACTTAGAGGATTAGAGGGATGTCTATCTAAGTGGGAGTTCTTAAGTAATATGATTAATTGAACTTAAATTTATCATGAACTTAGTCCTGATAGTATTTTGCAAATTATGTTGTAAATCAATAGCTTGCGTTGTTGCTTTCATATGTTTATTTTGATATGTTCCTAGAGAAAATTGTGTTGAAAGATGTTAGTAGCAATGATGCGGATTGGATCCGTGATCTGAGGTTTATCCTCATTGCTGCATAGAAGAATTATGTCCTTGATGCACCGCTAGGTGACGGACCTATTGCAGGAGCAGATGCAGACGTTATGAACGTTTGGCTAGCTCAATATGATGACTACTTGATAGTTTAAGTGCACCATGCTTAACGGCTTAGAATCGGGACTTCAAAGATGTTTTGAACATCATGGACCATATGAGATGTTCCAGTAATTGAAGTTAATATTTCAAGCAAATACCCGAGTTGAGAGATATGAAGTCTCCAACAAGTTCTATAGCTAAAAGATGGAGGAGAATCGCTCAACTAGTGAGCATGTGCTCAGATTGTCTGGGTACTTCAATTGCTTGAATCAAGTGGGAGTTAATCTTCCAGATAAGATAGTGATTGACAGAATTCTCTAGTCACCATCACTAAGTTACTGAACTTCATGATGAACTATAGTATGCAAGGGATGACGAAAACGATTCCCGAGCTCTTCGTGATATTGAAATCGACGAAGGTAGAAATCAAGAAAGAGCATCAAGTGTTGATGATTGACAAGACCACTAGTTTCAAGAAAAGGGCAAAGGGAAGAAGGGGAACTTCAAGAAGAACAGCAAGCAAGTTGCTGCTCAAGTGAAGAAGCCCAAGTCTGGTCCTAAGCCTGAGACTAAGTGCTTCTACTGCAAAGGGACTGGTCACTGGAAGCGGATCTACCCCAAGTGATTGGCGGATAAGAAGGATGGCAAAGTGAACATAAGTATATTTGATATACATGTTATTGATGTGTACTTTACTAGTGTTTATAGCAACCCCTCAGTATTTGATACTAGTTCAGTTGCTAAGATTAGTAACTCGAAACGGGAGTTGCAGAATAAACAGAGACTAGTTAAGGGTGAAGTGACGATGTGTGTTGGAAGTGGTTCCAAGATTGATATGATCATCGTCGCACACTCCCTATACTTTCGGGATTAGTGTTGAACCTGAATAAGTGTTATTTGGTGTTGGCGTTGAGCATGAATATGATTTGATCATGTTTATTGTAATACGGTTATTCATTTAAGTAAGAGAATAAATTGTTGTTCTGTTTACATGAATGAAACCTTATATGGTTACACACCCAATGAAAATAGTTCGTTGGATCTCGATCATAGTGATACACATAATCATAATATTGAAACCAAAAGATGCAAAGTTAATAATGATAAGTGCAACTTGTTTGTAGCACTGCCGTTTAGGTCATATTGGTGTAAAGCGCATGAAGAAACTCCATACTGATGGGCTTTTGGAATCACTTGATTATGAATCAGTTGATGCTTGCGAACCATGCCTCATGGGCAAGATGACTAAGACTCTGTTCTTCGGAACAATGGAGCGAGCAATAGATTTGTTGGAAATCATACATACTGATGTATGTGGTCCGATGAATATTGAGGCTCGCGACAGGTATCATTATTTTCTGATCTTCACAGATGATTTGAGCAGATATGAGTATATCTACTTGATGAAACATAAGTCTGAAACATTTGAAAAGTTCAAAGAATTTCAGAGTGAAGTGAAAAATCATCGTAACAAGAAAATAAAGTTTCTACGATCTGATCGTAGAGAAGAGTATTTGAGTTACGAGTTTGGCCTTCAGTTAAAACAATGTGAAATAGTTTCACTACTCATGCCACCTAGAACACCACAATGTAATGGTGTGTCCGAACGTCATAACCGTACTTTATTAGATATGGTGCGATCTATGATGTTCTTACCGATCTACCACTATCGTTTTGGGGTTATGCATTAGAGACAGCTGCATTCACGTTAAATAGGGCACCATCTAAATCCGTTGAGACGACACCGTGTGAACTATGGTTTGGCAAGAAACCTAAGCTGTCGTTTCTTAAATTTGGGGTTGCGATGCTTATATGAAAAAGTTTCATCCTGATAAGCTCAAACTCAAATCGGAGAAGTGCGTCTTCATAGGATATCCAAAGGAAACTATTGGATACACCTTCTATCACAGATCCGAAGGCAAGACTTTTGTTGCTAAATTCGGAAACTTTCTGGAGAAGGAGTTTCTCTCGAAAGAAGTGAGTGGGAGGAAAGTAGAACTTGACGAGGTAACTGTACCTGCTCCCTTATTGGAAAGTAGTACATCACAGAAAACTGTTTCTGTGACACCTACACCAGTTAGTGAGGAAGCTAATGATGATGATCATGAAACTTCAGATCAAGATACTACTGAACCTCGTAGATCAACCAGAGTAAGATCCGCGCCAGAGTGGTACGATAATCCTGTTCTGGAAGTCATGCTACTAGATCATGATGAACCTACGAACTATGAAGAAGCGATGGTGAGCCCAGATTCCGCAAAGTGGCTTGAAGCCATGAAATCTGAGATGGGATCCATGTATGAGAACAAAGTTTGGACTTTGGTTGACTTGCCCGATGATCGGCAAGCAATTGAGAATAAATGGATCTTCAAGAGGAAGACGGACGCTGATAGTAGTGTTACTATCTACAAAGCTAGAATTGTCGCAAAAGGTTTTCGACAAGTTCAAGGTGTTGACTACGATGAGAGCTTCTCACTCGTATCTATGCTTGAGTCTGTCTGAATCATGTTAGTAATTGCCGCATTTTATGAAATCTGGCAAATGGATAAACAAAACTGCATTCCTTAATGGATTTATTAAAGAAGAGTTGTATATGATGCAACAGAAGGTTTTGTCAATCCGAAAGGTACTAACAAAATGTGCAAGCTCCAGTGATCCATCTATGGACTGGTGCAAGAATCTCGGAGTTGGAATATACGCTTTGATGAGTTGATCAAAGCATATAGTTTTATACAGACTTGCGGTGAAGCCTGTATTTACAAGAAAGTGAGTGGGAGCACTACAGCATTTCTGATAAGTATATGTGAATGACATATTGTTGATCGGAAATAATGTAGAATTATTCTGTAAAGCATAAAGGAGTGTTTGAAAGGAGTTTTTCAAATAAAGACTTCGGTAAAGCTGCTTACATATTGAGTATCAAGATTTATAGAGATAGATCAAGACGCTTGATAAGTTTTTCAATGAGTACATACCTTGACAAGATTTTGAAGTAGTTCAAAATGGAACAGTCAAAGAAAGAGTTCTTGCCTGTGTTACAAGGTGTGAAGTTGAGTAAGACTCAAAGCCCGACCACGGCAGAAAATAGAAAGAGAATGAAAGTCATTCCCTATGCCTCAGTCATAGGTTCTATAAAGTATGCCATGCTGTATACCAGATCTATTGTATGCCCTACCACTGAGTTTGGCAAGGGAGTACAATAGTGATCTAGGAGTAGATCACTGGACAGCGGTCAAAATTATCCTTAGTGAAATAAGGATATGTTTCTCGATTATGGAAGTGGAAAAAGGTTCGTCGTAAAGGGTTACGCCGATGCAAGTTTGACACTAATCTAGATGACTCTAAGTCTCGGTCTAGATACATACTGAAAGTGGGAGCAATTAGCTAGAGTAGCTCCATGCAGAGCATTGTTGACATAGAAATTTGCAAAATACATGTGGATCTGAATGTGGCAGACCCGTTGACTAAGATTCTCTCACAAGCAAAACATGATCACACCTTAGTACTCCTTGGGTGTTAATCACATAGCGATGTGAACTAGATTACTGAATCTAGTAAACCCTTTGGGTGTTGGTCACATAGCGATGTGAACTATGGGTGTTAATCACATGATGATGTGAACTATCGATGTTAATCACATGGTGATGTGATCTAGATTATTGACTCTAGTGCAAGTGGGAGACTGAAGGAAATATGCCCTAGAGGCAATAATAAAGTTATTATTTATTTCCTTATTTCATGATAAATGTTTATTATTCATGCTAGAATTGTATTAACCGGAAACATAATACATGTGTGAATACATAGACAAACAAAGTGTCACTAGTATGCCTCTACTTGACTAGCTCGTTAATCAAAGATGGTTATGTTTCCTAACCATGAACAATGAGTTGTTATTTGATTAACGAGGTCACATCATTAGTTGAATGATCTGATTGACATGACCCATTCCATTAGCTTAGCACCCGATCGTTTAGTATGTTGCTATTGCTTTCTTCATGACTTATACATGTTCCTATGACTATGAGATTATGCAACTCCCGTTTGCCGGAGGAACACTTTGGGTGCTACCAAACGTCACAACGTAACTGGGTGATTATAAAGGAGCATTACAGGTGTCTCCAAAGGTAGATGTTGGGTTGGCGTATTTCGAGATTAGGATTTGTCACTCCGATTGTCGGAGAGGTATCTCTGGGCCCTCTCGGTAATGCACATCACATAAGCCTTGCAAGCACTGCAACTAAGATGTTAGTTGTGAGATGATGTATTACGGAACGAGTAAAGAGACTTGCCGGTAACGAGATTGAACTAGGTATTGGATACCGACGATCGAATCTCGGGCAAGTAACATACCGATGACAAAGGGAACAACGTATGTTGTTATGCGGTCTGACCGATAAAGATCTTCGTAGAATATGTAGGAGCCAATATGGGCATCCAGGTCCCGCTATTGGTTATTGACCGGAGACGTGTCTCGGTCATGTCTACATTGTTCTCGAACCCGTAGGGTCCGCACGCTTAAGGTTACGATGACAGTTATATTATGAGTTTATGCATTTTGATGTACCGAAGGTTGTTCGGAGTCCCGGATGTGATCACGGACATGACGAGGAGTCTCGAAATGGTCGAGACATAAAGATTGATATATTGGAAGTCTATGTTTGGACATCGGAAGTGTTCCGGGTGAAATCGGGATTTTACCGGGTTACCGGGAGGTTACCGGAACCCCCCGGGAGCCAAATGGGCCATCATGGGCCTTAGTGGAAAGGAGAAAGGGGCAGCCCAAGGGGGCTGCGCGCCTCCCCCCTTCCCCTAGTCCTATTAGGACTAGGAGAGGTGGCCGGCCACCCCTCTCCCTCTTTCCCCCTTGGGAATCCTAGTTGGAATAGGATTGGAGGGGGAGTCCTACTCCCGGTAGGAGTAGGACTCCTCCTGCGCCACCTCCTCCTGGCCGGCGCCTCCTCCCCCCTTGGCTCCTTTATATACGGAGGCAGGGGCACCTCTAAACACACAAGTTGACACAAGTTGATCCACGTGATCGATTCCTTAGCCGTGTGTGGTGCCCCCTGCCACCATATTCCTCGATAATACTGTAGCGGAGTTTAGGCGAAGCCCTACTGCTGTAGTTCATCAAGATCGTCACCACGCCGTCGTGCTGACGAAACTCTTCCCCGACACTTTGCTGGATCGGAGTCCGGGGATCGTCATCGAGCTGAACGTGTGCTCGAACTCGGAGGTGCCGTAGTTTCGGTGCTTGATCGGTTGGATCGTGAAGACGTACGACTACTTCCTCTACGTCGTATCATTGCTTCCGCAGTCGGTCTGCATTGGGTACGTAGACAACACTCTCCTCTCGTTGCTATGCATCACATGATCCTGTGTGTGCGTAGGAAAAATTTTGAAATTACTACGAAACCCAACAAAGACATCTTGAACTTGGAGGTCATGAGAGCGGCAAATTCCTCATTGAAAGCTTTGTTAGGGGAACCAAAGATAATATCATCAACATATAGTTGGCATACAAACAACTCCCCTTTGACCTTCTTAGTAAAAAGAGTGGGATCGATTTGTCCCACTTCAAATCCATGATCTTGTAACAACTCGGTAAGGTGGTCATACCACGCACGTGGGGCTTGTTTAAGGCCATAGAGTGCCTTATCGAGTTGATACACATGATCCGGGAAGTAGGGGTCCTCGAACCCGGGGGGTTGTTTGAGATAGACCAACTCATTAATAGGACCATTAAGGAAAGCACTTTTCACATCCATTTGTTGCAACTTAAAGTTGTGATGGGAAGCATAAGCAATCAACAAACGAATGGATTCAAGACAAGCAACGGGAGCAAAGGTTTCACCGTAGTCGATACCCTCGACTTGGGGGTAGCCTTGTGCTACCAATCTTGCCTTGTTGCGAATGATGTTCCCATGAGCATCTTGCTTATTCTTGAAAATCCACTTGGTTCCAATGACGTTGTGGTTCCCCGATGGCCTTGGCACCAATCTGCACACCTTGTTGTACTCGAAGTTGTTGAGTTCTTCATGCATGGCATTGAGCCAATCCGAGTCTTCGAGCGCCTCATAGACCTTTTGGGGTTCAACACAAGAGACAAAGGCGTGATGTTCATAATAGTTTGCTAATTGTCTGCGAGTGCTTACCCCCTTTCTTAGGCTTCCAACCACATTCTCCATGAGATGGCCTTTGGTGGTGAGTTTGGAAGCAATCTTCGCGGCACGACGCTCTAATTCCTCCTCGGATGTGGAAGGAGCAGGGTTAACTTGATAATCTTGAGCGCCGTCTTGAGCTTGTTCTTGATCTTGAGCTTGCTCATGATCTTGAACTTGCTCGGGGGGGAGAACTTGACCTTGGGCATCATTTAGAGGTTCACCGCCATCTTGAGGTTGATCTTGCCCTTGGTCTTGTTCACGAGGTTGAGGGCCTTCACTTTGTTCTTCGGAAGCGTGCGGGCCTTGGGGAGGTGATGGCTCCGCTTGAGTGGAGCATTGTCCTTCTCCTTCGGCCACAAGGGGTTCCTCAATGGGTAGAATATGACCAATACCCATTATTCTTATGGCTTGGGGAGGAATTTCATCACCTACATCACAAGTACCACTTTGCTCCACTTGGGAGCTGTTATTTTCGTCAAACTCCATGTTACACGTCTACTCAATGAGTCCGGTGGACTTGTTGAGGACGCGGTAAGCATGAGAGTTTGTAGCATAACCAACAAATATGCCCTCATGAGCTAGCCTCGAATTTAGACAAACGAACACCTTTCTTGAGAATGAAACACTTACAACCGAACACCCGGAAGTATTTGAGGTTGGGCTTGTTGCCGGTGAGTATCTCATAAGGAGTCTTGTTCAAGCCTTTGCGGAGATAGAGCCGATTGGATGCATGACATGCGGTGTTGATGGCTTCAGCCCAAAAGTTGTATGGAGACTTGAACTCCGCCATCATGGTCCTTGCCGCATCCATCAACGTCCGGTTCTTCCTCTCTGCTACACCATTTTGTTGAGGGGTATATGGTGCAGCATATTGATGCTTGATCCCCTCATCACTAAGAAACTCATCCAAGGTGTAGTTCTTGAACTCGGTGCCGTTGTCACTTCTTATTGTCAAGATCTTTGCATTATGTTGAGGTTGAGCTTCATTTGCAAAGTCGATGACGGTTTGTTGAGTCTCACTCTTCCTCTTGAAGAAGTATACCCAAGTGTATCTTGAATAGTCATCCACAATCACCAAGCAATACTTTCTACCTCCAAGACTATCAAAAGATGGAGGCCCAAAGAGATCCATGTGAAGGAGCTCCAAGGGTCTCTTCGAGTAGATGATAGTAGTGGGAGGGTGAGCCATCTCATGTAGCTTTCCTTCGATACAAGCACTGCAAGCACGATCTTTGGCAAAACTAACATTCGTTAGTCCACGGACATGGTCCCCCTTGAGAAGACTTTGCAAAGATCTCATATTGACGTGGGCTAAACGGCGATGCCAAAGCCATCCCACGTCAACTTTAGCCATTAGCATGTCGCAGTCTTGGTGGGTCGCTCTGAAAAGTTAATCACATAGAGACCGTTCTCGACATGTCCAACAAAGGCTACTTTAAGAGTCTTGCTCCACAAGAGGGCTGCGGTATCAATGTCAAAGAAAGTAGCAAAACCCATGAGTGGAAGTTGACGAACGGAAAGCAAATTGTATGCAAGGGACTCAACAAGCATGACTTTCTCGATCGTTAGATCATGAGAAATGACAACCTTGCCGAGACCCAATACCTTAGAATGTGATGCATCACCCCACTCGACATTGGTGGGCATAGATGGAATCTTTTGCACGTCCACCACCAAGTCCTTGCTCCCGGTCATATGATTTGTTGCTCCACTATCGAGAAACCATGATCCCCCACCGGAAGCAACCACCTTGTTTGAAGCTTTAGCCATGAGGCACTTGGCGGTGATGTTCTCGTTGGGTGAATCAAAGAGAGACACCCGGGGAGTTGTAGCAATGGCAACGGATGCCATGGCCATCGCTTCTCCATTTTCATCATCATCGTCATCCTCTTGGTATTCTTCTTGAACCACCAACCCACGAGTGGGAGTCTTCTTGGCGAAGTTGTTCTTGTTGGGGAAGGACTTGGCTTTGTCTTTTCGGATGAACTTGCCACCATTGTCTTCCCGCTTCTCGTAAGGACAATCCGCAACGAAATGGCTCACATTGCCACAGTTGAAGCAAGTTCTAACTCGTTGCTTGCCCTTGACGCCACTTGAGTTGTTCTTGTTGAAGTTGGGTCTTGTATTCTTCTTGCTCCAAAATTGTCTTGAAGCAAGGGCCATGTGCTCATGATAATCATATTTGGTGTCTTCGGGGTTGCTCTCCTCATCTTCCACTTCTTCCTCTTCTTCCATAATAACCTTGGCCTTCAAATCAAGGTTGGGCTTCTTTGCCCTTTGAGAACGGAGCACCGCATTGTCGGCGGTCTTGTCCAAGATGCTCATTGCAACGAACTCATCCAACACTTCACTTGAGGTCATGGAGTAGAAGTCCGGTCTTTGACGAATGACGGATGACATGGCCTTGTTGTAGGGCATCATGGCCTTGAGGAACTTGCGCTTGATCCAATTGTCATCCGTGTCCTTGCTTCCATGATCTCAGAGTGAGACCGCGAGTTTGGTCACTCTTCGAAAGAGCTCACGAGATTCTTCATCTTCTTTCATTGCAAACTCACTGGCTTCATCTTGCACCACTTCATAGTTGGAGCGTTGAATGCTAGCACTTCCTCGATAGAGAGACACAACACATTTCCATGCGTCTTTAGCCATGGCATGAGGTCGAAGATGAGGGAGATCTTCGGGAAGGATTGCATCTTGGATGATGAAGAGAGCACTCTCATTGAATTGGTTGTCCACGGCTTCTCGAGGGGTGAAGTTGCTTGGGTCATGGGGATAGAAACCTTCTTCAATGATTCTCCAAAGGTTAGTATTCACATGTTTTAAATGATGCTTGAAGCGATAAACCCAAGAATCAAAATCTTCATGTTTCTCATACTTAGGAGGAGGACCCGCATGATTCAAATGAGTAGAGGGAATCGGTCCTCCATAAATTGGGGGTTCCACATGGGCAAAGATGTCGGTGCCATTTCTACCACTAGTAGAAGGACTCTTTTCACTGTTAGCTTCCCCCTTGTCGGAGGTCGCATCCGTCACCTTGTTAGTGGGATCACCCACTTTCATTGGCGAGGTGGACAGTTTAAGCCCTTTAAGAAATTTAGTAAGCATGCTTTCAACCTTGGTCGTCATGGAGTCTTTCAATGTGTCTAGAGCCACATTGAATTCCTCACGAGAGACCAAGGTTCCCCCATCGGCCGTAGACGAGACGGGATTCACACCGGAGTGCTCCTCCGCACCGTCTATGGTGTCAACCATACTCTTCGGACGGCAAAGTCCTTAATAAAGAGACGAGGCGCTAATACTAATTGAAAGGATCGATATGGTTGACTAGAGGGGGGTGAATAGGCAACTAACAATTTTTAGCTTTTCTTTAACAAATTAAACTTTGCATCAAAGTAGGTTGTCTAGATATGCAACTAGGTGAGCAACCTATATGATGCAACAACAACAAGTACACGAGCAAGTAAGGGAAACAACACAAGTAAACTAGCAAAAGTAAAGGCGCGAGATAACCAAGAGTGGAGCCGGTGGAGACGAGGATGTGTTACCGAAGTTCCTTCCTTTTGAGGGGAAGTACGTCTCTGTTAGAGCGGTGTGGAGGCACAATGCTCCCCAAGAAGCCACTAGGGCCACCGTATTCTCCTCACACCCTCACACAATGTGAGATGTCGTGATTCCACTATTGGTGCCCTTGAAGGCGGCGACCGAACCTTTACAAACAAGGTTGGGGCAATCTCCACAACAATTGGAGGCTCCCAACAACACCCCGAAGCTTCACCACAATGGAGTATGGCTTCGAGGTGACCTCAACCGTCTAGGGTGCTCAAACACCCAAGAGTAACAAGATCCGCTAGGGATAAGTGGGGGGAATCAAATCTCTCTTGGTGGAAGTGTAGATCGGAGCCTTGTCACCCAATCCCGAGCAAATCAACAAGTTTGATTGGCTAGGGAGAGAGATCGGGCGAAAATGGAGCTTGGAGCAACAATGGAGCTTAGGGATGGAAGAGGTAGTCAACTAGAGGTAGGAGACGCCCCTTTTATACTCGAGGAAGAAATCCAACCGTTATCCACTTAGACCAGCCTGCGACATACGGTACTACCGCCCCAGGGGCGCGGTACTACTGTAAGGCCACGCGGTACTACCATGGAGGACCATGGTACTTCCGCGGCAGCAGTAGAGGCCGGGACTAGCCTGACTGAGTGCAGTACTACCGCTCGCGCAGTACTACCGCTCCCCCTTGCGGTACTACCGCAAGGTAGGCAAGTCAAAGCCTACGAAGAGCGCGGATGAAATAAAATACATCTGTGCCTACTTTCGCTTAAAAAGAAACTGTGCAAAAACCCGACGCGGTACTACCGCGCACGAGGTGCGGTACTACCGTTGAGGCGCGGATGTAAAAAATTACATCCGCTCCTACTGCCGCGGCGCCACGGTACTAGGTATGAGGGCCACGGTACTATGGCTCCAGGGGAGCGGTACTACCGTGGCCTCCCGCGGTACTACCGCGCATGTCGTGCGGTACTACCGTGTGGGCACGCATGTAAAAAATTACATCCGCTCCTACTACCGTACCGGAGCAGCACTAGGCCTGGGAGTTACGGTACTAAGGTTCCAGAGGAGCGGTACTTCTGTGACCCCCAGCGGTACTACCACACGTGCTTGCGGTACTACCGCTCCATAGAGCAGTACTACCGCAAGTACAACAGTAGTCGTCTGATTATGCACAACTAGGATAACGGAAAGACGCTCCAAAGTGCAAGGAAAGGTAGGACATGTGTACGAGTTGATTCCACCCAAACCTTTCCGACGCGGACCCCCTCTTAATAGTACGGCTCTCCTACGACTCAAACCCACCAAAGAGAAACGTAGAACAATGTCATCTTCAATAGTCTCCGAGGGGCACCGAATCGTCTCGTGCCTAGTGATGAAGCATCTAAGAAACTCAAGGCACACGATTAGTCCGCAAAAGCATTGTCATCAATCACCAAAACACCTAAGGGATAAATATGCCCTTACAGCATCTTTATAATCACCCAGTTACGTTGTGACGTTTGATAGCACACAAGGCATTCCTCCGGTATCCGGGAGTTGCATAATCGCATAGTCGGAGGAATATGTATTTGACATGAAGAAAGTAATAGCAATAAAACTGAACGATCATAATGCTAAGCTAACGAATGGGTCTTGTCCATCACAGCATTCTACTAATGATGTGATCCCGCTCATCAAATGACAACACATATCTATGGTTAGGAAACTTATCCATCTTTGATTAACGAGCTAGTCTAATAGAGGCTTACTAGGGACACAGTATTTTGTCTATGTATTCACACATGTATCAAGTTTTCGCTTAATACAATTCTAGCATGAATAATAAACATTTATCATGAAATAAGGAAATATAAAATAACAACTTTATTATTGCCTCTAGGGCATATTTCCTTCACATACAACCAGCAGTAGTGGGAGAGGGGGGGGGAGGGGAATGCACCCACCTAAAACAAAAGAGGAGTAAAAGAACAAACCGAAACTTTGGTGCCTACTAGAGAGGATCGATTGTCATAGACATGCACGCGCCAAGGGAAGGGAGCGGGTCAGGGGTTCTAGGTCAATGTGGATGCGAGTGCGAGGTTGGCTGGGGTTTCGAGGTGGAGGGGTCCGAAGGAGGAGGACGCAAGGGAGACGAGGAGGCGACGTGTTCGGCCCAGGTCAGCTCTCCCCTGTGCTAAGCCACAACTAGCTGTCGTAGTAAGTGGCATATAGGAGGTCTCTGCAATGACGGGAGCTCCTATTCGTCACTCGCTGTGGCAAACAGGCATGGTTTCGCACAGGCGGGTGTCCAACTGGGCCGTCCCATGAATATAGCGAACTACAGCGCGCTCTAGCTAAAAAAAGGCGCCATCACGGGAACTCAAAACCAGTACCTCATGCTATACCTGACGTGGTAATACCAGTTGAGCTAGCAGTTATTTCTTATTCTATAGAAACGCCAAGCTTAAAGAACCAACCTGCAGCACAGACCCAAATTATATCTTGAATTTCAAAAGCATTTTTATTGAAAAATACGAAGGGATCTGTGAAACAAAAACAAATTGCTAATTTGCGAACAAAATTTTACAACTGAAATTTTTTCGAAAATCAGGAACATTTTCTTTGAAACATGAATATTTTTTGAAATTCCAAGACAGAATTTAAAAACACGAACATATTTTGTAAATTGTGAAAATAAGAACATTTTTTGAAATTTGTGAACAAAAAATTGAAACTAAACAATTTTGAAACTCCTGAAAAAATGAAAACGTGCACGTCTTTTAAATTTGCGAACAATTTTTGAAAATGGGAACATGTTTTAAACTACCCGAACAATTTTTGGAATTCGTGAATTTTTTTTTAAGCTGAAAATTTTCGAAACTCCTGAAAAAATGAAAACATGCACATTTTCTTAATTTTGCGAACAATTTTTTTTAAACGGGAACATTTTTTGATGCGAGAACATTTTCTGAATTTAGGTCCAAAATTTGAACTCACGAACAATTTTTATAATTTGAACAGTTTTGAAATTTTGGAACATTTTTTGAAAATGTAAAAAAAGTTGAAGAAAAAATAAACTTGAAAAAGGAAAGAGAAAAAAACAGAAAAATAGAAATAGAAAGAAGAAAAGAAACAGAAAAATGACAAAAACAAAAGGGGAAAACGAAAACAAAACAGAAATTAAAAGGAAAACCGGTAAAAGAAAATAAATCGGTTCAGGGAACCTTCTAGAAGGTTCCCAAACCTTCTAGAAGGTTCCCAAAACCGGATAATATTGTACAGGAACTGGGTACGCAAATTGGACTGGCCCATCACGTTGCTCGGTCGCTTCTCCTGTGCGAAGACTGCTGCCTGCTGACTAACCAACCATTCGAGCCTCCCGATGTCACGGGCCTCCTTAAGCCCACAAAAGGCCCACTACTCACTCCGTCTGTCCAGTCCGATAAGAAGGAGTCGTCCTCTGGAATGGAAAGGAAACCCTAATCGAACCGAATCGAATCCTCCAGTCCAAATCAAAACAAGGGAGCGAGCATGGCGTCGTCCTCTGCTGTGAGCAAGCGCGGCGACGCGGGCGGCGTCCTGGCTGCCATCTCGCGGTCCTCGGTGGCGGCGCACGGCCGCGAGGCGGCGGCGGTGGCGGGGAAGCTGCTGCGGAGCACGGGGAAGGCGGCGTGGATCGCCGGGACGACCTTCCTTGTGCTGGTCGTGCCGCTCATCATCGAGATGGACCGGGAGCAGCAGATGGTCGACCTCGACCTCCAGCAGCAGGCTCTTCTCGGCTCGCCGCCGCCCCTCGCCAAATAAATCCCTCCTCTTTCGTCCGTCTTTGTTGCCTGCCGCTGCTGCTGATGCGGTCGCATTTCGTTTTGCTAGTATCATAAGTTGTCGAGAATTTTATCACTAGTCTGTTTTGGGGGAAAAAGATCATACCTTGTTGTGACTGCTCCTGCTCGGTACAATTATTATCGCAATATCACCGACTTGTCTTGAACTCAGTCCTGTGATACACAAGTGTTTGTTTGTGATGCCTATTTAGATACATACTCGGAGTACATACATGATTGTCACAATGCCCTACCTCATACTTGTTGCTCTGATATTGCTACTTACACCACCAGAATTAGCAGGTTAGGGAACTAGAAATCAATCATTGTTGCTCCTTGTACTGATCCTCGTAATAACCAAAACAAGACGTTGCTCTTATCCCATGATGATGGCTCATCGGTTGTTAGGAGTTTGATTCTACGGAGGTACTGATCACTAAGGAGACGCATTCTAGTCTATATTGGCTGAGTCGGCTGATGGGTGCATATAACTCCCAAGGTCATCTTGATTCCAAGGAATTCCATAAGATTTTTGGAGAACTTGAATCTTTGTGAAAATTATCTTAAGATTCATTTGCACTCTATTTTGGAGGAAATCCTCTCAAACCTTTTGGTGGAATTCATTTGATTTTCCTATGATATCAAACACTCTTTCATCCAAATTCCTAGTCTTCTAATCCTTAGGGTTTTTTTTTTCATACAATCCATGAATGGAACGGGTTCCACTATAAAAAAAGGTAATGGAACACAACACAAAAACAGCGTCTTAGCGCAAAGCAGGTAAACAAAAGTAAGGTTATTACTCAGTCTTGCTCCGTATCTTGCGTGTAGCTTCTGCACCATCTTCATTGTTTGAACCATCATCTCCCATGATCATCAAGGCGCCATTTCCTCGCTCCCTCCTGCCATCCTCACACTGTGCCACTGCCGTTCTCTGGAATGCCATCGCACCTTGTTCCAACATTTCAGTCCCCTCATTTTACAAAGCTGCCCAATAATTCATAAAAGACACAGCGTAGTAAATAAATTCAACGGGATATCTTAGAGCAACTCTAGCAGACCCGCATTCCGTCGCGCAAAACCACTTTTGCGGGCTGGCGCAGACCCCCAAACGGATCGGTAAAAAAGTATATTCGCGGAATATGCTTTTTTATGGGTCGGCTTCTGTGGGTTCTGCTCGGGCACCACCGCGACGACCCGTAAACATAAAAACTGCAAATCTTGCATTTGACATAGGGTTTGGCAAACAAGTTCAAATTCAAACAACATAAACAGTTTGCGCGCAAATTAAAACGAAGTTCATTACGCAAAAGAGGACATGCAGAGGTTTGCGCCAATGTTCGGCATCATCTTGGGGGTCGATCTTCACTCCGCGCCATGGAGTCCATATTAAAGTTCATCGGCGCCATCAAATCCACCTCCGTCGCTTGTTCCATTTCCCGCACCGAAATCATCCACATTATCACCATATGGAGCAGAGAAAACATCACCGGAACTGGAACACGGACCGGCCAAGGCGACCATTCTCCTCTTCAAGATCTCTCTCCTTGCCATATCATGCCATGTTTTGGTGAGGTCGTCCATGTCATTGCGGTTCATTGACATGATCTTGTTCTCTTCGGCGAGCAACAATGACATCGATTTGTTTTCAGAGACGCGTGCTTTTCTCTCCTCAATGGCAGCTTTGCGGAGCCCCCCTTCCTTGAGCATTTGCCATTTTTCTTGCTTCTCTTTTGCCTTCTTCTCGGCCAACTCTTTCTTGATCTCCAACGACTTCAACAACATCAACTCGTTTGAATGCACCATGGCATCAATCTTCTCCCTCAAGCTCGATGCTTCTTGCTCTCTCTTCAACTTCTCTTTAGTCTTCTTGTCGCCATCGGGCTTGTGCAAGTTTCTTGGGCCATCATCATCCTCATATTCATCCATGTTTACAAGTGAGCCTCTCTTTGGTGGGGATTCTTTGTCGATCAACTTCCACTTCTCGCACTTTTGGAGCAACTCCCAACAATGCTCTAATTTGAAGAACCTGCCTTCCGAAGCTTCCATGTCCTTGTATCTATGTTGAGCAATCTTGTCCTACAAAATGTGAACAAAGTGATGCAATCATTTCCCATGATACATTATGATGATGCACAACTTGAACAAAGGAAAAACAAACTCACATAGTCGGACTCCACAGTGCCACTTGGAGGTGCATTGCGAACTTGCTCCAAGCAAGCTGCTCAACGGCTGCACATAGGCTTGATATTCTCCCAGCGCCCTTGAAGCGACCGAAATGTGCGTGGAGTCCTATTGGGATACTTTTTCATAATGCGGAGGTATTGATCTTCAACCATTTGCCAATATCTCTTGGCGGTTTGAGAAACACCCGTGCATGCGTCAAGAGACATCGCACTCCATGCTTGGACCAAAGCTTGATCTTCCAAGATCGTGTAGTTCTTCGATCTTTGGCTCTTCCCACTCTTTGATTGCGATTGCTCAAACGCTTCCACTTCGATCTCCTCCAATTCGTCTGCACAACCATGATCATCCACGCCGCCGTCCGTTTCATTGTAGTCGAATGGTTCGAAAGGGGCTTGGTCAATGTCAACCGCGTTCGTGTCCAACAAGTTCACGAACTCGGTTGTTGCATTGTTCGAACCACCGCTATAGCGAATGATAACAAGTCACGAGCTATTGAGACAATGGCGAAAAATGGAAGGGAATCGCCAAGACCGAAGAAGCATACCTTGCAGCCATTTCGTCGAACACCTCGCTTGCGGGGGAGGGGCGGCACCGTTGAACGGCATCGCCGGAGCACCTCCTTGCAGGGGATGGAATGAGAGGTTGAAGAAGGTGGCTTCCTTTTAGCTGGAACCTTCCTCCGCTTTACGCCCGCGGTCTTCCCGGTATTCTCCGCCGTCGGCCGGGATCGCACTGCGGCGTTGGCGCCCGGAGCGCGGGCCGTCGCGGCGGGGGCAGCCGGATTCCCGCCCTGCACGACCACGTTGCCCTGCCGCTTGCGGGCCGGCGCGGCGTGTGCTTGGGCGACGGCGGCGGGGCAACATGGCCGGCGACGAGATCCGCTCGAGGGGAAGGAGCATGCGCGACTTTGACGGTGACGGGGGACAGCACGGGGTCGTCCATGGCGGCGAGGAACGGCCGGGGAGGAGGAACCGAAGCTTGCGGATGGGGGGGGTCAATGGTGGTGGAGGGTGGCGGAGGGTGCGGGGAGCGGGAAAGGGTGCGCGGAAATGTCTCTCACGCCAAATCTCGCACCGGATAGGGGTTCAGCTCGGGTCGGCCTCCCAGCCTGTGAAGATAGAGGTTGGGGGAGAAGATTCGCCGGGCAGGATGCGGGGTCTGATCGTTCGGATTTTCCGACCCCGACCTGCAATTTGGCGGTTATTTTGCGGGCCGGGACAGGATGCAGGGTCTGCTAGAGTTGCTCTTACAAGCTTAAACAAGCTCTGTTTCTGAGCTTCCAAGTAGCCCAACATAGGGCCTCCAGGCCAACAACTTGGAGTTAGGAATTTGGTTATCCACGAGAAGTATTAGGAAAAGCATCCAGGTCTATCCCCAGCACCAATAGTTTTGCTCACTACTCCACACAAAAAAGCTTTCAGCTCCACTAGCTGTCTATTTTGTTTATTGTTCAGCCATCTCCAAAATGTCATTGCTCATCCAGTATTAGCCATATCTCTGACAGGTTTTTCTTCTCATTACATAGTTGCAACAAGTCAGGGAAAATAGCTAGCAAAGGTTTATCACTCATTTGTCACCCCAAAAGCCAGTCCGTTGTCCATTACCCACTTTCATCTTTCTGCCTGTAAGATACAGATTGATTTTAACCAATTCAACCCAGCATGGTGAATCATTCACAGATCCATGTCAGGCTGCAAGTGGGACTGCCTATGAGCGTCCCACTTAATGTCGCAACTGTCCACTTATTTATGTGGGCTTATGCGGGTAACCCACAAATGCTACATGATTTTATTCACGGACGCCCGCCTGCCCATATAATTAGTAGACAAAGCGAAATAGAATAGATCAATCGTTAGACTAACTCACGGGATGGAAGCCAGATGGGGATCACTAAAGCTTCATAACACAGCTGCATGCTGAACACACTACGAGTTGGATTCTGCTCTGTGATTCTCACAGTCAACAACCTGCTCCTGTGGGCTGGATTTTGCTTTGTGATGCTCGCAGTCAACAGCATGCTCCTGCGGGCCTTGTTAGTTGAATCGAGATCCTAGACGCGGTTGTTGCTCGCCTTCAACCAGTCGCTCCTGAAACCTTGTCGGTCACCAGATTTAACCATTCATCACACTATTAAACTTAGACTGGGATAATAGTGCCAGAGAATGAGATGGTCATGGAGCAGAGAGGATGGTTGGAGGTTTCTCGGCCGTGGAGGAGCTAGCTAGCCGCCAGCACTCTAGCGACTCCTCACGGAATACCTTTTTTTTTCTTGAGACAATTCTCACAGAATACCTAACGTCCCGTGTTTGTATCGAGGAAGGATATGTGGGTTATGTGGGTAAGATGTGGGCCTGGCGAGATGTTCCATAAATCCCACGTATTTTCACTCTCAACCCTGGGCGTCCACGAACGACATTATGCGGGCTTGATTAAGCGGCGCCGCGAACGGCCCGTTCCCACTTGCAACGTGAGATCCATGTATCTGATAGATCCCTTAATCAATCTTTTTTTCTTCTATATGATGCCACATCCCTTTTCTTGCCCCCAATTCCACCACCATTTGCGTACCAAAATAATATTAAGGAGGCATTTGGCTGGTTGAGCTAATGCAGGCAAAAAACAATCATCCATACTTACTTTGGTTGCCTGCATACAGGTTGCTTGCATTAGGGGAGCATTTTTGACTGCCGTTTGATTGCGTGCATTGGCTTGGTAGATGCAAGTGCCCGGTGTTTGGTTGCATACATGCAACGTGATTAAGAGTTAACGGCTACACATGGCACACTGAGTTACAGTAGAGTTTTTGGCAGTGTGCTTGCGATGACGGCGTCGGTGTAGGCCGAGGACGAGGTGACCGAGAGGAACGATGCCTGCAGAGGCACCGGGCACAACATGGCGTCCATCTGATAAGATTGACAACTACACATAACACTAGTGACGCGGCAAGCAACTAGTTCGCCACGCCGCCATTGGACTTGGCACACGACCACCACGGACTCGGCGTCGCGCCGACGTCCACCATGACGTCACTATCCCCGCTTTCCTGGGTCGCGTGGGGCCGCGCCTCCATCCCCGAAGACTGCGGTGGGTGTTGCCGCCGACGCTGACAACGGCGACGTCAACGTCCATATCGCTATCCCGCGGCTCTCCGCGACGAGCAAACACAGCCGCCCGCGCACCGCGGCCAGGCAGAGGTGCTCGTCTCTCTTGACGAGCCAGCCCGGCATTGCTATCAGCGACGAGCAGCTCGAGGTCCTGGGAGCGTCCGGCGTTGCCACCGAGGCACTGATGCTAAGCACGAAGCGGAGGTACGCGTTGGGCAGGCTGGTGAGCGGGAGCATGGTGACGCAGACGGTGAGCGTGTCGCACGTGCACAGCTCGGGGAGAGCTCCGCCTCCGCACCGGCGAAGGATGAGCGGGCTGTCTCGGGAGGCCACGGGCTTGAACGAACGAAGACTGCCGGCAAGTACGAGTGTACACTGTTCCAGGAAAGATCAATCAAGCAGTTTGCTTGGTTGATTTGAATTTCCATTGATCTAAACGCTCTTATATTTCAGTACGTGCGTATTTGAGGAACGAAAATACTGCCGTCGAGGCAGCGCCGGAAGGCCTGCTCGAGGATGGCACGGCGGAGGATCCTGCCGACCACGTACAAGGAGTGGGAGGCGGGCTCCTCTCCCAAGCACCTCTGCCTCGCATCCGAGCCGCCTCTCCTCCTCGTTGTTAGAAGGGTTGAAGAGGGATTGATGGAATCGAGGTTTATTGCTTGAGCCTCGTGGGCATATATACAGGAGTACATGATATACTTGAAGTATAAGAAAAAACAAAATATTTCCCAGTCTACTTTATGTTTTCAATCTAATCATGATACTCAACACTCGCGTCGCGCCGGCCGGCAAGCCCCTGTAACGCGTCGCCGTTCCTCGGCTTGTCCCCTTCCTCCCGTTCTCCTCTCTCTCTCTCCCCTGCTGCTTCTCCCTCTACTCCTCTCTATCTTCCTCTTCTCTTTTCTCCTCACAGCCACACAGGACGCCATGGCTGCCTCGGAAGGTCACCTCGCCTCTACGGTTGACGAAACTACGAACCGATCGCCAGAATGGAACCATGGCATCAATGTGCATCTTTTTCGTATAGACCTTATCTCGAATCGTAGAATCGTTATGTAGATCAAAAGGGACAAAGAAAAAGAGATTAGGGAGGAGTTTAGTGGAGGTAGGAGAAGAAACCACCTGTAGAGCTCCTATTTTTCCTCCTATATTCTCTAGTGCAACAGGACCACAATGCGTGCTCCAGGTGGCTCGACCGCTCGCAGGAAACTGCCGATTCGGCCATTCCTAGCGAACCTGACTGGGGTGCTTTAAGTTTTGTGCGTGCCAACATTTGTATGTGACACGGCTAACCAAACATGCTAAATTCTTCATGCGCGGGCCTGGTTAAGGTAGATGCGGGCAACCAAACACGTCATAAACCTTCTGTAAGTGCATCTAGTGCCCCTTAGTGATTTTGGTGTATTGAAGACTTATAGATCAAGGGACTAATATGTTTGTGAGTGTACATAGGCTCTATAAGTCGACGAGGAGTTTGATATTTATGATGAAAGTCGACCTCTAAAAATGTATGTCTTCAGCTGAAGACTTTGGTTCTCCTGAATAATTTGAAAGTGAAGAAATTGGTGTGACCTTGAAGACTCGGATATTCATGCGAGGATTATGAAGCGTGAAGACTTTTGTTTTCGTAGTTTCATTTTCTCTTATTTCGTAGTTTCATTTTCTCTTTCTTGAGTCATAGGAAACATCGCACTGTTAAAGGGGGTCGAGGTAATACTAAGGAAACTGATTTCCAGGTGATGCTCATCTCAAAATCCTACACCTACCCAATCCTTTCGAGTGAAGCCATTGGAAATATCATATTAGTTCAGTCAATTTCTTCAGTGACAGAGACGAAGATCTTCTGATTTTTGAGGAATTTGTTCTGACTGAGGAGCTAGGAATTCGCCATTGCGGATTGCCTACACAGTGAGGAACATGATAGCCCTAAGGAATTTGAACCTCAAATATCCGACCGTTGTTGTGCTACGCGCCAGCTGTCCCAAAATATCTTCCACCTAACGGTCACATCATTGAAGGGCATTTATGTCTTATCATGTTGGGCTGCTCCCTAGGCTATAAATAGCTGCCCCCTTCAACCACTAGCTGGTCGGCTGCTCCGAGAGAAACTGACACTTGTCATTGAGAGCATCCCATCCTCCGAGGACTTTGAGCAAAAATTATCAAGTGAGGAAAACCGAAACCCAAACACCTACAAACCCAAAATGATTGAGCATCACTTAAGAGATTGTTCCTGTGTGGAACCGACACTTGTTACCTTTGAGGATTGAGTATCCTCCAGACGGTTAGGCGTCATGGTCTGAGCATCCAAGAGGAGTTGTGGATCGCCGAGTGACCAACTCTGTGAAGGTTTGGAAGTCACCTGTGAAGACTTACCACGAGTGTTGGGCGAGGTATGTGTGACTTTAGCTCAAGGAGAATACGGTGAGGATTGTGTGTCTGGGACTGTTGTCCTCGAGTTTAAATACTTAGCCGCTTCAACCAGACGTACAACTGTCACAGCAGTTGGAACTTGTCTACCAAATCATTGTCTTCTCCAAGCCAACTGGTTCTATTTCCCCAACCCTTTCATTTCCTCATTCATGTGTTGATGAACCTGATCATTACTGTTTGAAGACTTTGACTGAAGACTTTATCTATTTCCTCAATCCAATTTCTTCAATCACATAGTCTTCAGCCTGCTTATCCTGTTTTCACGATATCTGTATTTTGTGCTTGTTTTCATTTCATCATGATGACTATGTTGTTGCTCTGTTATGCTTATATCTGAGTACTTATTCCGCTGCTAGTGTGTCGTTGCTTAGGAATTTCTTCACTCAGAAATTCCTCAGTGACGAATTTATAAAAATCGCCTATTCACCCCCCCTCTAGTCGATATAATGCACTTTTAATTGGTATCAGAGCAAGGTACTCTCTTGTTCTGTGTGATTTTAGTTTAACCACCTGGAGTTCTAATTATGTCGACTGCAGGAATGATCAAGGTGTCGGCTGGGTGTCCTACCTTCGATGGGACGGACTACCCCTACTGGAAGAACAAGATGCACATGCATCTTGAGGCAATTGATAACGATCTATGGTATGTTGTGGAAAATGGTGTTCCCTCAGTCACTTCGACTGTGAATGTTGCTGATGTGAAGAGATTCAAGCAACTCGACTCTCAAGCGAAGAATATCATATGTGGCCATCTGAGCAAAGGACAGTATGGCAGAGTGAGTGCTTTGGAAACTGTCAAGCTTATCGGGGACAGGTTGTCCAAGGTTAACGAAGGAGTCTCTACTCAACGTGACTCTCGAGTTGATGTTCTTCGCAATCTCTTCAACCGCTTCAAAAGACTCGACAATGAAAATGTTCAACAAACCTTCGATCGCCTCACTGACATCTCAAATGAGCTTCAAGCACTTGGTGCTAATGACATCACCGACCATGAGGTGGTGAAGAAATTGCTGAGATCACTTGATTCCTCATTCAATACTCTTGCACTGATGATTCAAGAGCTAGCTAATTACAAGTCTCTAGATCCTGCTGACATCCTTGAGAGGCTAAACACTCGTGAGTTCTAGCTTGTTGAGAAGAGAGACCTCTATGGACCGAGCTTTGGAAGATCACATGCGCTGAAGGCCAAGGCAGTCTCTGAATCTGAAGGTGAAGATTCTTGTAGCAGCCTTGGTGACCCTGAAGAAATGAGTCAGGAGCTAGCAATGCTCATGAAGAAATTCCAGAAGTTCTCTCGCAGTGGTCGCTTTGGAAAGTCTTCAAGGAGTGATGATTCCTCGTCCCGTGACTACAAAAAGAGAACTTGCCACAAATGCAAGAAACCTGGTCACTACATGTCTAATTGTCCTCTGTGGGAAAAGGAATCAAAGAAGAATAAGTACAAAGATGACGATTCTGATGACTCAAAGAAGAAGAAGAAATCTTCAAAATCCTCATCATCAAAATCTTTAAAGTCTTCGTCTCACAAGAAGAGCAGTTCCAAGAAGGCACGGGCATTTATTGGCAAGGAAATGAACTCTGAAGCTGAATCTGAGGAAAATGTGGAAGAGGAGGAATCTGAGGAGTCAGACTCTGGTGTGGCGAGCCTAGCCCTCGCTACTTCTTACGTCAGCAAGTCCATCTTCAACACTGAAGAAAATGACCTCCCCAACTCTGCTGACAAGAGCGTCGATGACTATGCTCCCACCAATTGCTTCATGGCAAAAGGTGCCAAGGTACTCAAACATTCCCCCTCTGAACCTAGTGAGGATGAATCTGATAACAATCTCAAACCTAGCTATTCCAAACTAGCTAAAATTGCTGTTAAACAACAAAAGGCTTTGGAAAAGATTCAAAATCTGCTAGACAAAAGCGATGACCTGTTGGGTGAGGAATTGAATCGAACTAAGACTTTGACTAATAATCTTCAGAGACTTCAGTCTAGGTTTGACAACCTTCAAAATCATCATAACACTCTTTTATCTGATCATGAGAAGCTTTTCTTATGAATTTCTTCAGAGAAAGCAAGATCTTGAAAAGTTAAAAGTGAGTTATGAAGATATTCAAAAGGAAAATGATTCATTGCTTGCTCAACAGATCAGTTCCACTCAGGAAGAATTTATTCCACCATGTATGAAATGCATTGATCATGAATATGCCAATTCTTCACCTGAATATTCAAATGCTTCTATTGCTGCAAATTTTTCAACTGTCTCTGTGGTCACAAATTCCTCTTCTGAGGATACCACAAGTATCACTAACGATAATGTAGGGTTGAAGGAATTGTATGTGACAGGCATATACAAAAGCCTCAAAGGGCATCAGACTCTTTGTGATGTGCTCAAAAAGCAGAACTTGAACAGGAACCCTAGGAAAGAGGGTATTGCCTTTGAGAGGAAACTCAATGCTGGTGGGACCTACTAGAAACCTGGGCAGTACCCCAAAACCTCATGGGTTGCTGCGAAAGGACCTTCCATAGATCCATGCACATTATCTGGCTTTACTTGTGAATCTTCATATTCCTCTGATGAGTCATTTGGCTCCAACTATAAATTGTTCAAGAATCTTAATGGTGAAGTATTTACTCAATATGTTGGAACTAACTGCAGGAACGGTCCCCCTATGAAGAAAATCTGGGTTCCCAAAAGGTGCCTTGAAAATCTTTAGGTGAATGTCATCATGACACCACCTATGAAGAATAGGAACCCTAAATCAAATTCTTCATATGGATCAAAATCTTAATATGGATCCAAGTCCTCTTATGGACCAAATTCTTCATCTGGATCAAATTCCTCACGTGGATCCAAATCCTCATATGAACATCATCATGCTAACACTTCTGTTTCGCAGGGAAAGTATAAAGGCTATGAATATGTGCATTATTCTTCAAACCATTATGTTCATAAGTCCTCGAAGAATTTCTCTGCTTATTCATATGCTTATCGTAACCCCCTCTTCTGTGAAACGAAGTGCACTGGCTTCAATGCCATCTTTTTCTTATGGAGCTCACAGAATGATGAACTCTTTGCCACCCCTTCAAATGTGGGTGGTGAAAAGAAAACTAATCTCTTATGCAGGGTCAGGTCTCTAGACGAACTTAATCATTTGAATAATTTGCTGGAGACCTGAATGTGCTTGAATGGATGCAAGCTAATCATGAAGAAATGAATTACTCATTTCTCACGTCCTCATGTTGCTATATTTGTTACTGTTGATGCAATTGATATCATATTCTCCACTGATGAAGTATATGGGTTCGTAAGTTGCACTAATTCATCTACAGGATGAACAACCCAAAGCTACTGAGTGGGTCCTCGACAGTGGATGTACAAATCACATGACCGGTGACAGGAACTTATTGATGGACACTGCTTTATCTCAATCTCATCTGAAGCATATCACCTACGCTGACAAAGGCAAAAGCAAGGTATTGGGTCTAGGTAGGGTTGCGATCTCAAAGGATAGACACATGAACAAAGTCATGCTTGTCGAGTCCTTAGGATTCAACCTCATGTCTGTCTCAATGCTTTGTGATCTTGATATGGTTGTCGTCTTTGGCAAGTACCGTTGCACTCTGCTAATGAAATCTGACAATTCCAAAGTCTTCATAGGCTTTAGGAGAGGGGACTTGTATATTGTTGATTTCTCTGCAGGACCACAGCCTGCCACATGTCTACTTGCAAAAGCTTCAGAAGACTGGTTATGGCATCGACGACTTGATCATGCTGGGATGAGGAACTTGCATACACTCAAAGAAGAAGCATGTCATTGGCATCAAGGGTGTCAAATTCCTCAAAGATCATCTTTGTGGGGCTTGTGAGGTTGGAAAGATCACCAGAGCCAAGCATCCCTCGAAGACTATCATGACCACCTCTCGTCCCTTTGAATTACTTCACATGGATCTCTTTGGCCCTACTCATTATGCCACGTTCACTAGTTCTGCATCATTATATGGCTTTGTCATTGTTGATGACTATTCTCGTTATACCTGGGTGTATATCACCACTTACAAAAATGAAGTGCAGGAAGTCTTCAAAAGATTTTCCTCAAGAGCGTCTACAAAATTCATTGTGAAGATCAAGCATATCAGGAGTGATAATGGAACCGAGTTCAAGAACAGGTCTCAATGAATATCTTGATATACTTGGTATTACTCACGAGTTATCTGCTCCCTATACTCCTCAGCAGAATGGCGTCGTATGAACTCCTCACTAACAAGAAAACCAATGTAAGTTATTTCAAAGTAGTCGGTGTTAAAGACATTTCGACAGGGTAAAACTAAACCAGCAACACCGCCCGAATGTGCCGACAAATCCCGATAGGAGCTGCACATATCTCTTTCTCAGGGCACACTCAGATGAGCGCTCCGTACAACTAAAACCAAACCTCGAGTTTCCCCGAGGGGGCGCTGCACAGGACTCTAGTTCGGACCAACACTTAGACAAGCACTGGCCCGGGGGGGGGGGTAAAATAATGATGACCCTCAGGAGCGCGACTCCCAAGGGAAAAGAAAAGGCTAGGTGGCAAATGGTAAAACCAATGTTGGGCATTGCTGGAAGAGCTTTACTTAAGGCGAACTGTCAAGGGGTTCCCATAATAGCCCAACCACGTAAGGGACGCAAAATCCGGGAACATAACACCGATATGACGGAAACTAGGGCGGCAAGAGTGGAACAAAACACCAGGCATAAGGCCGAGCCTTCCACCCTTTACCAACTATATAGATGCATTAATTAAATAAGATATATTGTGATATCCCAACAAGTAAATAAATGTTCCAACAAGGAATGGTATCTCCATGTTCCAACAAGGAACAAACTTCAATCTTCACCTGCAACTAACAACGCTATAAGAGGGGCTGAGCAAAGCGGTAACATAGCCAATCAACGGTTTGCTAGGACATTGGTGGGTTAGAGGCTGAACATGGCAATTTGGGTGGCTGACAAGCAAGTGGTAGGCATCATAGCAATGGCATAGCAAAAGAGCGAGCAAACTAGCATAGCAAAGATAGTAGTGATTTCGAGGGTATGATCATCTTGCCTGCACAGTTGTCAGAGTTGACTGGATCCTCACAAGCAAACTCAACGGGCTCCTCGGTAGCGAACTCGTCTCCCGGCTCTACCCAACAAGACAAACAAGCAACAAGGATACAATCAACCACGGGCAAGACCAAGCAATATGATGAAATGACGATATGCTGTGCGGGATGCGATGCGGGATGCAAAATGCAAGATATGACAGGAAATGCATGAACCTGGCATAAACTTGGAAAACCAAGTGTGCCACTGGATAGAGGGGATGAAATCGCTTGAAAACGATATAAAGATCATTGGAATCGGAGTTACGGGTTGGAAATGGCGAGCGTTTTAAGATATGACACCGGTCTGCGATTTACAACAAGTAGGCATCTAAATGCAACGAAATGAACATGCTACAGCCACCAAACATGAAAACAAAATACATGGCAGTGATGTACACAAGATGGTTGACAAAACACTAGCACTGGGCCATAGGCAAATTCATCCATTAAGAGGTTCAAACAAGCATGGCTAAAACGCAAATGCAAAACAGATTTCAGACTTAGTGAAATTAACACTAGTCTGAAATTTCAGATCACGATGCTCTCTTCGGAGCAGCAAAACAACATGATAGAAAACCTGAACATGACAACTAAGAACATGGCATGGAGCTACTCAACAAGCTTAATAAAACACCCAAAGTGACCTGGGGCCAAAAGGGTTCACAAAATACTCTACCGAGCTCACGAACATAGCTCGAACACAATCAGTTTTCAGACTTAGTGAAAACTGAGACATGCTGAAATATAACTCACGAAGGCATGTAAACGAGCTCGATGCACTCACTACGGTGCAAGTCATGGCAAGGAAAGCATATAACCAGCAAGAAGGCACAAAGTGCTAGCTACACATGGCAAGAACGAAGGCATAGCATGCATGGAACACTAACGGTAGCATCGGCAAAATCGCAAACAAGTTGAAGATCTGCCCAGATTAACAATGAAGCAAAAGTTGAGCTCGATTGAGTCAACCTAGAGCACTCCACATATGCAAACAAAGACATGGATGGATAGAGCATAACATAAATATCAAAACTCCCTTACTGATCATCCTCAAAAGAGGCACGGATCACTAGGAAACAAGCTGGACATATAGCATCATGAACTAAAATATCCCAGACTTAGTGAAAATCACTAAGTCTCGAAATCAGCAATCTCAGGTACCTCCCTTCGCAAGCTTGCACAAGACAACACACACATCCTAAAAATACATGGGTGGCACCTCTGGAAATAAGACAAAATGCTTAACAATTCATCCCAAAGGGGCAAAGGCATATCATGCACGAATTAAACATGGCAAAAATGACAAAAGTGCATGATGAACTAACGGATCTGCAATTTAACTCACGAAGCCTCCTTCTAACAGCATTTTGGGTATCAAGATGACCTCAAATGCAAAAGATGCAATGGAATGAAATGATGTACATGTCGAGGCGAAGATTTTGATATATCATATGCCCAAAACGAAGCTACGGTTGCGAAGATACAAGCAGTCAAAGATAGCATGAAAATTAGGGTTTCGGGGGGAGAGGTCAACCTAGCCCAGATCCAGATCTGGATCGGCACGCTTCCCGAGGCGGCGCCGGAGACACTGTAGCAGCCGGAGGAGCTCGTCGCCGGAGCCGGTGGAGGAGGGGAGGCCGGCGAGGCGGCGGGGAGAGGCCGGGGTGGCGCCGGGGAAGGCCGGCGGCGGCGCCCGGCGGCGGAGTGGGCGCGGCCCGCGCGCCGGCGAGGGCGGCGGCGGCCGGCGCCGATGCTCCCGGGCGGCGAGGGAGCCGCGGGCGGCGGCGGTCGGCCGCGGGGAAGAGGCGGCGAGGCGACGCGAGGGCGGCAGCGGGGCGACGCGGGCCTCGGGGGCCGGCTGCGGGCCTCCCGGGCCTGGCGGCGGCGAAGTGGGCGCGCGCCCACGTGGCAGCGCCTGAGTGGCGGAGGCGGGCGGCGGCGGACGCGTCCGGCGCTGGGGCGGACGTGTCCGTCGGCGGCGGAGGATGTTTTTTTTTTGAACTAGGGTTTCGGACGGGGGAAGAAGAGATCCGAATGGAGGGGGTATAAATAGGCATAGAGGGAGCTAGGAGAGTCCAAATGAGGTGCGGTTTTCGCCCACACGATCGTGATCGAACGCTCTAGGACATGGAGCAGAGTTTGGTGGGTTTTGGGCCAAATTTGGGGGGTGTTGGGCTGCAACACACACGAGGCCTTTCCGGTCCCTCGGTTAACCGTTGGAGTATCAAACGAAGTCCAAATGACCCGAAACTTGACAGGCGGTCTACCGGTAGTAAACCAAGGCCGCTTGGAAAGTCTCGGTCCAATCCGGAAATGTTTAAACCCCACACGCGAAAGAAGACTAGAAATGACCACCGGAGGAGAACGAAGCGCCGGAATGCAAAACGGACAACGGGGAAAATGCTCGAATGCATGAGATGAACATGTATGCAAATGCAATGCACGTGATGACATGATAAGAGATGCATGACACGCAAGCAATGACAACGCAACAACAGCGAATAACTGCACGACACCTGGCACATCGGTCTCGGGGCGTTACAACACTCCACCACTACGAGAGGATCTCGTCCCGAGATCTAGAATGGCACCGGAGGGAAAACGGAAGAGAAAGAGAAGAGGTAAAACTAAGTTGCTTCTTTGACCAATGAGTGAAACCATGAACCTTGAGAGGTTGAGCAATTTAAAAGAAAGAGTACAGCAGAGACGAACGAGATTGCAAACAATCCGTTAGAAAAGAGGAACAAGGAACATTACGAGGACTTGAAGGTTGCGAAGCTATGAATGACGAGTACAATGGACAAGAAGGAATTGAAATCACTCTGGTTGAAACGAGATAAACAAGGAACATGGAAGATCAAAATCGGACAGCACTCCGGTTGGAAAGAGATGCAAGACTTGATAAGATGAAAAAGAACTTGAAAGAAAAAGGCAGGACACTCCGGTTAAATGGATAAGCATGAAAAGAACACGATCCTGACAAAACAAGATGATGATTGAAGAGCACAACATCACAATGCCTCCAAAACAAAAGAATAGAAGATAGATAATTGAAATAGAAGAATGGAGAAGAAAATGCCAAGCACCCTTCCAAGAAGGTTATAACGGAGTTGTTGGAAAACCAACAACGAAACGAATAAGCTTGTAGTGGGCTTATGGAAACATCTCAACATTATGAGGTGACAACCGGCCACTAACAGAACAATTACTTGCTTGAGATTAACGAAGAGATGAAAACTTGTTCCATCAAGATGGAAAAGAGATAACTTGGGTCATTAATAAGCACCAAATAGCAACATTCCTTAGGGAAGGCTTTAGGTGAAATCTATACCAAGATAACTCCAATGAAGAGATTGACGGTTGAAAAGATCTCTTGAACAAAGAGAAAAAGATGGATTTAAATATGTCACTCTTGAAAACTTGTGAATCACGAAGCAACGAAGGGGAATTATCAAGAAGGACATAATACCACCTCCAAAGATACGGTAGAAAGAAATTGCACTCCGGTTAGCAAGATGAAGAATGCTTGAGTTTCTTAGAAAAGAATCTCGATGAACACTTCAAAAAGAAATATAAATCCTTGATGAACCAACATGTAGAACCTTCCCAAAGAACTCCGTTAAGCAAAAGAATGCTCATACGGAAGGCAAGAGAAGATGGAAACACAAGGTGAAGACTTGCAATGATTTAAATGAATCTCTGTGATAATTAGAGCTTGGAACTCCGGGAAAAAGAGAAGATGAAACAAATGAAACCGAGAATTTTAAAGGGCGTCCGGAATAGAGAATTAATCACTTGTATGAACAAGAATAAGAATTATGTTATGCGTATCCTTCACCAATTAAATTGATGACAAAAACGGATTTGGCATACTACTTATTCTCGTAGACAGGATTAAAATAGATATATCAAAACTTGAGAAGGTCTTGAACGACCCACCGGTAGAATAGAAACAATGAATAAATTGATAAGGAAGAGAAATGTTGAACGAACCACCATAAGAATTGAAAATGAACGAAGAGAAGATAAAGAAACACCGGGAAGAATAGTGAAATGAACGAAGATACATGAGACAATCTAGATACATGAGAACGAAGAGAGCACGAGCCGATTAAAGATCACTTGATCAAGGCACCGGTAAGATCGGAGAATGATAACTGCAAACTGAGAATGAATAAATCTTCGATGATGGGCTCCGGATAATCAAATTGAGAAGACTCTTGAATTACTCCAGATGGGTGAAAAGAGTTCCCACAATCAGAACAATTATGAGAGGATGGCCTCGAACTAGAACCATGAATCTTGAAGAGAAAAGAGCAAGATTAAAGAGAAACTCTTCTTCGGTCTTCAAATGATGAGAATGACAACGAGAAACACCACCAAGAATTATTGAGGCACACCGGAAGAATCAAAAGCGAAGAGGTTGAGCCAACTATGAAAAGAATTTGAAAGATCTTGGAGAAAAGCATTTAACTGATGATACTCATTCTTACGTCAAACTTCGAAAAGAATTTTCAGAATACCTTCGGGAAAATAAGAAGAGTCAGGTAAGATTCTGGGAAAAAAACCTGTGGGTTAGGGCCCACTCAAAAGAACACCGTTGAAAAGATTTAAAAGAGATGTTGCACCGGTTGAATTAAATGACTTGAATGAGGGAACATCCTCGAAAGAACTTGAACGAAAGTAGAGTGGAAACACGAATCTTCGAGATATCTTGAGCACTCCGGAACAATTTAATAGCGAGAAATGAATGATTAAGAGGTGCACCGGCATAAGAAAAGCATTGGAAAAAAAAGAAAAGGAGTATGCTTAATACCAAAGCTTGAATTAAATCCACCGGAGAAGAAAAGAACGAGGAATGATGAACTTGAAGCTCCATTAGAATCTTCATGAGAATCACCGGATAAGAACATTGACGGAAAAGAATGGAGAAACTTCCCATCAATAAAATGGATACTTGAAGAAGAAATCTTAGTCCTTGAAGAAAAACAAAAGGGAGGGAGGGTGGGAAAAACAAAGGCAACTTGGAGACGGATGAAACAAACAGCGTTGAGAAGAAGTGATACTTGATCTTGTGAATGTTGAAATGATCGGAACCACTTGGAGAGAAAACACGCCGGTTGAAAAAGATTAACATAACAACATCAATGATCATGAAGGATTGGTATTTACATCGGAGTATGAGAACACCATTTCGGAAAGGTATGGAATCAACACTTGACATTGAAGCAACTCGAATACCACAACTCAAAACAAAAACAAAGGACTGGCTTGCAAAATAAGCCAGAACAAACATATGATAGAGATTCCGTCCGAAGTTTTCGTGGTGGGGCCTACACGGGCTCGATCGTACAGCACCATCATGTACAAGGCAGTGCACATGACATACGAAGCGTCCCCGAGTCAGCATAGCCAAGGACTCTTTAAGACACAACGAGACCACTGTAAAATCAACCGTGAATAGGCGGACCACTAGACGTTGAACCCCAATTTCATATCATACATCTGTCGGAAAGATATCCTAAGAGCTACTTGAATTCCCACCTATGAAACTCCCGAAATTTTCCGGTTATGCAATCAGGTGTTGGGGATACAGGGGAAGCATAATATCTCACCCAAACTAGCAAATCCTACATCCAGCTGTATCCATCCTTCAACACATAACCAAGAAACCTTCGGAAATCATCTACCTCAACCTTCGAAAAGCATCCGTTATACAAGTTATGGCGATACTCCCGAACTCCCACCCCAGTACTGGGTGGCGTCGAGGTTATCTCACCAACGAACTGCATAAAAGAGATTTCCGATGTCGCGCACATATCTCAAGTATACCAGAATTGCAACGATAAAATTGTGACGACAACACCTCGGAGCTCAACTCCCCGGGACACTGCCACAACCCCTAAAGACAGGAGGCACCAAGAACAATGTTCTCGTCACAAAACCATCGGAACAAAACCAAGATACTCGCGTGATCCTAAAAAAAATTTAGTGAAATTTGAGAAGAGAAGAGTCAAAACTCTACGTCAGGATGCCTTACCAGAGCGATGAGGAGACTGGGAAGTAAAAGAATTCCTAAGCTCTCCGATATATAATTCCTAAGGACTCAAAACATTTTTCTAGACACAACTCGGCTGCTAAAAACGATCAAGCAATGGGGGCTCCTAAGGTCGGGGAAGGCTCTGATTACCAACTTGTAACGCCCTCGATGCGGCTATATCTCCCACGTGTCGAAGCACGACTTAGAGGCATAACCGCATTGAAAGCAATGTCGCAAGTGAGGTAATCTTCACACAACCCATGTAATACATAAGGGAAAGAGATACATAGTTGGCTTACAATCGCCACTTCACACCAATTACATGAATAAAGCATTACATCATCCAGATACAATCAAGGTCCGACTACGGAACCAAAATAAAAGAAGAACCCCAAATGCGACAAAGGTCCCCGATCGACCCCAACCGGGCTCCACTACTGATCAACTAGAACGAAACAACACAAAGGGCAAGATCTTCATCGAGCTCCTCCTTGAGCTTGGTTGCGTCACCTGCTCGGTAACATAGGCACCTGCAAACTGGTTTTGGAAGTATCTGTGAGCCACGGGGACTCAGCAATCTCGCACCCGCGAGATCAAGACTATTTAAGCTTATAGGAAGGATGGAGTAATGAGGTGGAGCTGCAGCAAGCGACTAGCATATATGGTGGCTAACATACGCAAATGAGAGCGAGAAGAGAAGGCAAAGCACGGTCGATAAAAGTATGATCAAGAAGTGATCCTATAGCAACCTACGTCAAGCATAACTCCAACACCGTGTTCACTTCCCGGACTCCGCCGGAAAGAGACCATCACGGTTACACACGCGGTTGATGTATTTTAATTAAGGTCAACTTCGGGTTTTCTACAACCGGACGTTAACAAATTCCCATCTGCCCATAACCGCGGGCACGGCTTTCGAAAGTTCAAATCCCTGCAGGGGTGTCCCAACTTAGCCCATGACAAGCTCTCACGGTCAACGAAGGAATAGACCTCCACCCGAGACATTCCGATCAGACTCGGTATCCCGGTACAACAAGACATTTCGACAGGGTAAAACTAAACCAGCAACACCGCCCGAATGTGCCGACAAATCCCGATAGGAGCTGCACATATCTCTTTCTCAGGGCACACTCAGATGAGCGCTCCGTACAACTAAACCAACCTCGAGTTTCCCCGAGGGGCGCTGCACAGGACTCTAGTTCGGACCAACACTCAGAGGAGCACTGGCCCGGGGGGGTAAAATAATGATGACCCTCGGGCTGGCCGACCCAAGGGAAAGAAAAGGCTAGGTGGCGAATGGTAAAACCAATGTTGGGCATTGCTGGAAGAGCTTTACTTAAGGCGAACTGTCAAGGGGTTCCCATTATAGCCCAACCGCGTAAGGGACGCAAAATCCGGGAACATAACACCGATATGACGGAAACTAGGGCGGCAAGAGTGGAACAAAACACCAGGCATAAGGCCGAGCCTTCCACCCTTTACCAAGTATATAGATGCATTAATTAAGTAAGATATATTGTGATATCCCAACAAGTAAACATGTTCCAACAAGGAACAACATCTCCATGTTCCAACAAGGAACAAACTTCAATCTTCACCTGCAACTAACAACGCTATAAGAGGGGCTGAGCAAAGCGGTAACATAGCCAATCAACGGTTTGCTAGGACATGGTGGGTTAGAGGTTGACATGGCAATTTGGGAGGCTGACAAGCAAATGGTAGGCATCGTAGCATGGCATAGCAAAAGAGCGAGCAAACTAGCATAGCAAAGATAGTAGTGATTTCGAGGGTATGATCATCTTGCCTGCACAGTTGTCAGAGTTGACTGGATCCTCGCAAGCAAACTCAACGGGCTCCTCGGTAGCGAACTCGTCTCCCGGCTCTACCCAACAAGACAAACAAGCAACAAGGATACAATCAACCACGGGCAAGACCAAGCAATATGATGAAATGACGATATGCTATGCGGGATGCGATGCGGGATGCAAAATGCAAGATATGACAGGAAATGCATGAACCTGGCATCAACTTGGAAAACCAAGTGTGCCACTGGATAGAGGGGATGAAATCGCTTGAAAACGATATAAAGATCATTGGAACCGGAGCTACGGTTTGGAAATGGCAAGCGTTTTAAGATATGACACCGGTCTGCGATTTACAGCAAGTAGGCATCTAAATGCAACGAAATGAACATGCTACAGCCACCAAACATGAAAACAAAATACATGGCAGTGATGTACACAAGATGGTTGACAAAACACTAGCACTGAGCCATAGGCAAATTCATCCATTAAGAGGTTCAAACAAGCATGGCTAAAACGCAAATGCAAAACAGATTTCAGACTTAGTGAAATTAACACTAGTCTGAAATTTCAGATCACGATGCTCTCTTCGGAGCAGCAAAACAACATGATAGAAAACCTGAACATGACAAGTAAGAACATGGCATGGAGCTACTCAACAAGCTTAATAAAACACCCAAAGTGACCTGGGGCCAAAAGGGTTCACAAAATACTCTACCGAGCTCACGAACATAGCTCGAACACAATCAGTTTTCAGACTTAGTGAAAACTGAGACACGCTGAAATATAACTCACGAAGGCATGTAAACGAGCTCGATGCACTCACTACGGTGCAAGTCATGGCAAGGAAAGCATATAACCAGCAAGAAGGCACAAAGTGCTAGCTACACATGGCAAGAACGAAGGCATAGCATGCATGGAACACTAACGGTAGCATCGGCAAAATCGCAAACAAGTTGACGATCTGCCCAGATTAACAACGAAGCAAAAGTTGAGCTCGATTGAGTCAACCTAGAGCACTCCACATATGCAAACAAAGACATGGATGGATAGAGCATAACATAAATATCAAAACTCCCTTACTGATCATCCTCAAAAGAGGCACGGATCACTAGGAAACAAGCTGGACATATAGCATCATGAACTAAAATATCCCAGACTTAGTGAAAATCACTAAGTCTCTGAAATCAGCAATCTCAGGTACCTCCCTTCGCAAGCTTGCACAAGACAACACACACATCCTAAAAATACATGGGTGGCACCTCTGGAAAGAAGACAAAATGCTTAACAATTCATCCCAAAGGGGCAAAGGCATATCATGCACGAATTAAACATGGCAAAAATGACAAAAGTGCATGATGAACTAACGGATCTGCAATTTAACTCACGAAGCCTCCTTCTAACAGCATTTTGTGTATCAAGATGACATGAAATGCAAAAGATGCAATGGAATGAAATGATGTACATGTCGAGGCGAAGATTTTGATATATCATATGCCCAAAACGAAGCTACGGTTGCGAAGATACAAGCAGTCAAAGATAGCACGAAAATTAGGGTTTCGGGGGGAGAGGTCAACCTAGCCCAGATCCAGATCTGGATCGGCACGCTTCCCGAGGCGGCGCCGGAGACACTGTAGCAGCCGGAGGAGCTCGTCGCCGGAGCCGGTGGAGGAGGGGAGGCCGGCGAGGCGGCGGGGAGAGGCCGGGGTGGCGCCGGGGAAGGCCGGCGGCGGCGCCCGGCGGCGGAGTGGGCGCGGCCCGCGCGCCGGCGAGGGCGGCGGCGGCCGGCGCCGATGCTCCCGGGCGGCGAGGGAGCCGCGGGCGGCGGCGCGGAGGCGGCGGCGGTCGTCCGCGGGGAAGAGGCGGCGAGGCGACGCGAGGGCGGCGGCGGGGCGACGCGGGCCTCGGGGGCCGGCTGCGGGCCTCCCGGGCCTGGCGGCGGCGAAGTGGGCGCGCGCCCACGTGGCAGCGCCTGAGTGGCGGAGGCGGGCGGCGGCGGACGCGTCCGGCGCTGGGGCGGACGTGTCCGTCGGCGGCGGAGGATGTTTTTTTTTTGAACTAGGGTTTCGGACGGGGGAAGAAGAGATCCGAATGGAGGGGGTATAAATAGGCATAGAGGGAGCTAGGAGAGTCCAAATGAGGTGCGGTTTTCGCCCACACAATCGTGATCGAACGCTCTAGGACATGGAGCAGAGTTTGGTGGGTTTTGGGCCAAATTTGGGGGTGTTGGGCTGCAACACACACGAGGCCCTTCCGGTCCCTCGGTTAACCGTTGGAGTATCAAACGAAGTCCAAATGACCCGAAACTTGACAGGCGGTCTACCGGTAGTAAACCAAAGCCCCTTGGCAAGTCTCGGTCCAATCCGGAAATGTTTAAACCCCACACACGAAAGAAGACTAGAAATTACCACCGGAGGAGAACGAAGCGCCGGAATGCAAAACGGACAACGGGGAAAATGCTCGAATGCATGAGATGAACATGTATGCAAATGCAATGCACGTGATGACATGATAAGAGATGCATGACACGCAAGCAATGACAACGCAACAACAGCGAATAACTGCACGACACCTGGCACATCGGTCTCGGGGCGTTACAAGATCCTCACCACCACTCTTGGTTACAGAAAGGACACGCACACCTACAGAGTCTTCAACACCTACAGAGGGTTTTATGCTTGGTTACGGAAAGGACTCGCACACCTACAGAGTCTTCAACACCTATTATCACAAGGTTGTTAAAACTGTAGATGTGCGGTTTGATGAAACTAATGGCTCGCAAAGAGAGCACCTACCTCATGTGCTAGATGAAGTGTCACATGAGGAATCCATCAAGTTCAAGGCTACTGACAATGTCATTCCTACCGAAGAATATGCTGAAGAAGTCATTCCGGACCGTGAAGAAAATCACGCTGGTGCTACTAAAGAAAATGGCCCTGAAGAAATTGCTGGGCCAAATCAAAGTCGTCAACCTGCTCATCCTCGCGTTGCAAATGAAGTGCAAATTGAGAGAATCATCAACGACATCAATGCACCAGGTCCTCTCACGCGCTCAAAAGCTTCACATTTGTCTAACTTTTGTGGGCATTTTGCGTTTGTCTCTATCATAGATCCCACCAAAGTTGATGAAGCATTCATGGAATCTGAGTGCATTCAAGCTATGCAATATGAATTGCATCAATTCGAGCTCAACAATGTGTGGGAGCTTGTCAAGCGACCAGACCCACGCAAGCAACCGCAACAAACAAGATGAAAATGGCCTTGTGGTGAGGAATAAGGCTCGTCTTGTAGCTCAAGGCTACACACAGGTTTAAGGAATTGATTTCGATAAAACTTTTGCACCTGTTGCTAGACTTGAACCTATTTGCATATTACTTGCTTATGCTAACCATCATAATATCATCTTACATCAAATGGATGTGAAATGTGCATTCCTTAATGGTAAGCTTGAGGAAGAAGTATATGTTGCTCAATCACCAGGTTTTGAGGATCCAAAATTTCCAGATCATGTTTACAGACTCAACAAGGCCCTCTATGGCCGGGTGTGGTATGATACATTGAAGGAATTTCTCATGAAGAAAGGCTTCAAACCCGGTTCACTTGACCCAACTCTTTTCACCAAAGCATATGATGATGAATTATTCGTGTGCCAAATATACGTTGATGATATTATCTTTGGCTATACTAACCAATATTACAGTGATGAATTTGCCTATATGATGAGTGAGGAATATCAAATGTCCATGATGGGAGAGTTGACATTCTTCTTAGGTCTTCGAATTCGTCAACAACACAATGGCATATTCATATCTCAGGATAAATACCTCAAGGATGTGTTGAGGAAATTCGGGATGAAAGATTGCAAAGGCCTCAAAATCCCTATGCCCACAAATGGCCATCTATGCGCCGATGAAAATGGTAAAGACTTCAATCAAAAGGTATACCGCTCCATGATTGGCTCTTTATTGTATCTACGTGCATCTAGGCCAGATATTGTACTTAGTGTTTGCATGTGTGCCCGATTTCAAGCTACACCGAAGGAATCACCCCATAAGGCTATGAAGCATATTCTTCGATATCTAGCTCACACATCAACACTTGGATTATGGTATCCCAAGGGCTCTTGTTTTGATCTCACTGGATATTCTGACTCTAACTATGTTGGTGATCGGGTGGACCGCAAGTCAACATCAGGCACATGTCATTTCCTCGGATGATCCTTGGTATGTTGGTCCTCGAAGAAACAGAACTACGTATCACTCTCCGCTGCTGAAGCTGAGTACATTGCTATTGGATCTTGTTGTGCTCAATTGTTATGGATGAAGAAAACCCTCAAGGACTATGGCATCAATGTGAAGAATGTGCCACTCTACTGCGACAATGAGAGTGCTATCAAGATTTCTCACAACCCACTTCAGCACTCGAAGACAAAGCACATCTAGATTCGTCATCATTTTATTCTTGACCATGTGCTGAAGGGCGACATCTCCATCGACCATGCAAATACTAAAGATCAGCTGGCCGATATCTTCACAAAGCCCTTGGATGAGAAGAGATTTAGCAAGTTGCGGTGTGAGCTAAATATCTTAGAATCTTCGAATGTTCTTTGAAAAGACACACATCCTAACACTTATGCAAATTTGATGACTTAGTTGTGCAACACACGAAGTAACTTTTTCTTCAATCAATGAAGACTAACCCTCTAAGTGTGAAGAAATTTTAATGAAGAATTTGATTCTCAGAACCCTACGACAATTGTACGCAGTGTCCGAAATCATCATTCTTGTACGGTGGATTACGCCACCAACCAAAGTTGAAAATCTTCAATTTGAGTTTTTGTGATTTCTTCAGATTTTCAATTTCCTCAGTCTTTCCGTCGTTGTTCTTCATTGTTATATATATTTGAGTTTTTCATGTCGTCTACAACATTCACTTATGGCTAATTCTTCAAGTTGCTTTTTCATCTAAGTGAATGTGATCGGACCCGTTCCCCCTCTATGCTATACTCAACCCAGTCTGTTCACAAATTCTTCATGTGTGTTCTATTTGAAACCCGTTCAAAATCTTCACTATGTCCTTGACAGCTGAAGAATTTGCGAACAAAACGTTAAGATTTTCATATCTATTTTTTTGGCTTTTGCCGCTCAAATCCTTCCGCATCCCATGACTGGATTAAACAACTCACCAACGATCTCACATGATCTCCACCTCTCTGTAGATGGGTGACACATGTCGCTAGGATGGCAAGGGCCAGGGGTATGTTCGTCCAAATTCTTCGGATGAACAATTTTTCACTTCCTTATAAATACCACTCCCCTTGCACCTCAGTTCATTTACTCCGCTCGACCTCTCCCTCTCCCGCTCGAGCTCTCTGACCTAGCTCCACTGCTAATCTCCATCGTCGCCGGTGAGGAAGAGCTTAGCTGCCTCGTCCTCGTCCTCGTCGTACTCGCACCGACCGCGGAAATCTTCACCTCCGCCATCGCCATAGTTGTCTTCCTCCACCAAGTTAGGGCGTGGAAGATCTGAACAGACGAGCTTCTCCGGTTCATCTCTCTGTTCATTGCGTTCTTTGTCAAGGGTAAATAAAACTCGCTTTTACTGCCCTCGTTGATTCTGATGATTTACACAAAATCTTCAAAAGGTGTTTATTCTTAAATCTTCACATTCTTAAACACCGCCGTTGCATCTATTCTCGATCTGTCTCCCTAAGATGTACTTTTATTCAAGATCCCTCAATTGTGTGGATTTCCAATCTATACAACTTTGGAACCTAAGACAAGAACTCTTAGTGAAATTCTTCAAGACTCCCTGGTCAAATTCCTCAAAGTTGATTCCTTTAAAAACAAATTCTGAGAACCCATATGACCTCTTCAAATTCTCCGCACCTACACTCCGTTCACAGGTACACATGTCTGCTGCTGAATCACTAGGTTATCATCAACTTAACTCATTTGCAGCATTCCTCGAAGAAAAACTGCACACTTCCTTAGAGACATCTATTGTTCAGAATCCTCAGCTGAAGAAAATGGCAGAGGAAAAGCGTCCTCAGAAGGGAGACAAGAGGCCTGAGACAAACACAGCGTTCAAAATCCCTGAAGATATCTATGCAGATTATTGCACTCCTGATGAAGCCACTCATGGCAAGGAAAATAAAAATCAGTGCAAAGTGTGCATTCAGCGGATTGAACGAAGATGGGCACGGGAATGGAGGGATTACCGCTATATAACTCCCAAATACATGAAGAAATTTGTCGTAAATCCTCCATGCCCAAGACCTCCTCTGGCACCAGGCCAAGAAGCCGATCCTCTAGCATCATAAGAGGTGAGGAATTTCCTAAAGAAAGGGCCAAGCGCCAAAGAAAATTGGCTAAAGTAGCAAAGGAGGCAGTGAAGAAATTCAATGCAGATTCTGCTGGTGCTGCTGCTGAAGCATGTGCTAGTCATCCTAAAAGGGCTATGAAAAAGAAATCTACAGTAAAGCCATCTTCCTCTGCAATGCCCTCATGGCCCATCTCATCAAAACTCCCAGGGTCTCCTGCTCAAGCAAAGCCCTCAGTTGCACCTTCAAAGTCCTTAGCACAAGTGCATCTTGCCACGTGCCAATGGACCACAGGCTTTTCAATTGCTTCAGGAGCTTCAGCATGTTCCTCAGCACAACCGCAGCTGCTGAAGAAAAAGGTCACTGCTGGACGTGGCACAAGGCCAAGTCCTCACAAAAGGCAGGTTGTCTTTGTAGTTCTGTCATCTGAAGACGAGACTGATGACGAAGAGCTAGCTCAAATCATTAGAGATAGACAAAAAGCCGGGCCGCTAGTGCCAAAGGCAATGCTGTGCCCTCTTGCTAGATCCAAAGAAGATCCTCGACTACATTTATCTTTTGCATAAAGATCCAAACACACCCTTCCTGATCTGAACCTCACACCAGGCCAAAGTCACGTGCTGACTGCTTTCATTGCTGAAGCAAAATGGAAGTTTGAGAAGGCCAGATCGGTGAAGAAAGCTTAGTACAGAAAGGAGCATTATTTGAAGAAGAATGTGTTGAAAATGACAACTGGTGAACTTGTGACTATATAGTCAGAAATCGAAGCTCTCAGTGATGAATTTGACGCCTACAAAGCTGATTGGCTAGGAGCCAAAGTCAGATTCGTCAAACTTGCTAAAGGCCTCAAACCCAATGTTGCTAGTGAAGCACAACAAGAAGTTCCTCAGGGTGAAGCATCTTCTCAGCCCACTGAAGAACATGCCAGCACCGTTGATGAAAATCAGGTTTCTGAAGAAACTGATAGTGCCAGGGCTGATGATGTCATTCTAGCTCCTGAAGAAACTGCCAGGGCAACCACTACTGTTGCGCTTGAAGAACAAGACAGGCCAGCTTAAGCATCTTTCGTTGCACTTAAAAAATCTGAACAAGTCAGGACAACTGCTTCAGTTGTGCCTGAAGAAACTACACCAAATTTCACTGCTCCTCCTGCACCAACCCCAAGTCCTATCCTTCCTTCTGCATGAGAAGCGAATAAAACAAGGCTGCAGAGCGAGCAGCTAAGAAAAGGAAAGCATCTGCCGCCTCAGAGTCTTCAATACCAAAGAAAATGAAGACTTTTACGAGCTCTTTTGAAAATCCAATATATGTTGTCCCTGTTTCAAGAATGCCACCAAAGGAGATTGTTCCCTTTGGTGAGGATTATGAAATTCCTAATGACTCTAATGAGGATGATCCTTCTGCTACTTCGACAGAGCAGTTGGATGAGGAAACCGAAGCGAACCATGCCATTTCGACTCCATTGGTATCATCACCCATGCCTCAGTTCCCACCTGAAGAGGCAGGTGTTGAGGAAGTTGATGAAGATGATAAAGATGTGGATATTGGGTGTTCCACACCTGTTATGAATGATGAGTTCTAGGAAAGTCATCACCCCAATTCACCACTATTCACTCCTCTACAACAAATTCCTCAGTCCCTGGTTCACAAAAGAAATTCATACGAGCTCTGAAGAACATCAAGCTTCACTTCACTCCATCCCCGAAGAAATTCCAGCCACTAGTGCTGATGAAATTGAGAAGAAGACTGCAGAAGAAACTGCTCCAGAGATTCCTCAGCCTGCAGTTCCAGAGGTTGCACTTGCAATGGCTGTGAAGACTTCAACTATCAATCTTCAGCCCAAGCCACAAAATCCTCACTCCAAGAAGCAGAAGTTCAAGGCTGATGACTTCTTTGCCGAGCATCATTTCTTCTCAGATTTCAATCCTTATGACGCTGCTCGTCTTCGCCGCAAGCGCTTCTGGACTGCTTCACAGATGAACTTCTATTCCTCACTACTGTTTGACAAGGAAAAACTGTTTGACTATTAGCATCTTCCTCATGTGGATATGGAGTCACTACCGTGCTTTACTCCTGTCCTCAGTGTTCTTCACGATGCAGGGCTGCTCAACTTTTGCATCGACATCTGTGATTGGAATGAAGAGCTAATTCTTCAATTCTATGCCACTCTGCATCTGACAGGCAATGTTGACAATGTGAACTCATGGGTTTTGGACTGGATGGCTGACAATACTCATCACAAAGCTTCGGCCTTTGAATTACTTCATGACATACCAGTCAGTCCGCCCTCTGAAGGAGCCCTGAAGCTATATGAGGAACCAGAACTATCAAAGCATCTGATGCAAGTGCTGATGAAGCCTTTGAAGGCTGGCCAAGCGCCAAGGAAAAATTTCCTTGTCAAGGAATTGATGTATGTGCCAAGGACTATCTATTGCATCTTGGCCAAAACCCTTAGTCCGATCAAGGGCCACAACTCTGAAGAAGAAGAAGAGGTTGTTCGCGTCATGAAGAATCTATTGTTCAACGTCATGCATGGTATTCCAATCAACTATCATGATTTCTTCATGAGGACTTTGTCCAATGTTGCTTTGTCACCTTTTGAATTGAAGCCTTACGCTCCCTGGATCATGAAATTCATCAGATCAAGGACTTCAATTCACTACAAGGCTGATTTTCAAAATCATCTCGGCTATTTGCCCCCGATCGAAGTCCTCAAACGGACTATTTCCTCAGTTGATGAGAAGGGCAAGGCTGCAACTATTGATGAAGGCACTCGTCCTTTGGACGGATAGTTTCGAAAGGCAGCATCCTACTCCACTAATGATGACTCTACCACACATGACACTACTGCAAATGCTTCAAAGCATAATTCTCAGGCAATAGCTTCGTGTGTGATGACTGGTCGTGAGTGATTCTAACTCTTCATCAGAAGGTGGACAGAAATCACAAGTGGGTCAAGTGTCAGTTTGGTGCTATTCTTCACAACATGACAGTCACTCAAAATACTGTGAACAAGAATCACTATTATCTGCATCAAGTCTTTGACCACACCTGGGCTATTCTTTCACATGTCTACACGGATGATGAACTCAAGAAGATGGACTTCCAACAAGACTTTGACTGGTCTCAGCCACCTTCGAAAAAGCTCAAAGTTCCTCTGCTGGTTGTCAGCTCATATTCTTCATCGAGCGAGACGGACAAAGCTGAAGATTTGGACGACACTGCAGCAGGCCCTACTACAACGGACGACCCCAACAATGCTGGCGCTCCTCCATTGACATCATGAAGAAATTCTTCAGGGGCGTTAGTCCTCACTTTTCGTCCTTTTTGGTCATTTGATGGCAAAGGGGGAGAAATTTGAGTTAGTATACAAGCGGTTCTATATATGGGCATTTTTTTTGCTAAGTTACAACTCTCGCTCTTCTGAAGTATTTGTTGGATTGAGTTGTAAACTTAAGTCCGATGGTGACCTGATACTTTTGCTTTGTTTTTCTGCATGCTATTTCCTCATATATGTTAATGCATGCATGTTGAATTACATCAGTCACCATATTTCATCATGCATTTCAAATTCTTCATTCGATATGTTAAATGTGTGTATGAATTACAAGATATATGGGGAGATCTCCATGATATAGCTCTACAATGTGCATTGCTTTTTGAAAAAAATTCCTCACATATGCACATCCTCAAGGGGAGTTCTTCTATATCTTGCAATCAAATTCCTCAATATTGAGCACTTTCAATTGATATGTTTATCCCCGTTGAAAACTTAACCTATTTTTCATCAATCACCAAAAAGGGGGACATTGTAAGTGCATCGAGTGCCCCTTGGTGATTTTGGTGTATTGAAGACTTATAGGTTAAGTGACTAGTATGTTTGTGAGTGTACACAGGCTCTATAAGTCGATGAGGAGTTTGATATTTACGATGAAAGTCGACCCCTAAAAATGTATGTCTTCAGCTGAAGACTTTGGTTCTCCTGAAGATTTTGAAAGTGAAGAAATTGGTGTGACCTTGAAGACTTGGATATTCATGCAAGGATTATGAAGCGTGAAGACTTTTTTTTTGTACTTTCATTTTCTCTTTCTTGAGTCATAGGAAACACCGTACTGTTAAAGGGGGTCAACCTAATACTAAGGAAACTGATTTCCAAGTGATGCTCATCTCAAAATCCTACACGTACCCAATCCTTTCGAGTGAAGCCATTGGAAATCTCATATTAGTTCAGTCATATTCTTCACTGACAGAGACGAAGATCTTCTGGTATCTAAGGAATTTGTTCTGATTAAGGAGTTAGGAATTCACCAGTGTGAATTGCCTACACAGTGAGGAACATGATAGCCCTGAGGAATTTGAAACTCAAATATCCGACCGTTGCTGTGCTACGCGCCAGTTGTCCCAAGATATCTTCCACCTAACGGTCATATCATTGAAGGGCATTTATGTCTTATCATGTCGGGCTGCTCCCTAGGCTATAAATAGCCGCCCCCTTCAACCACTAGCTGGTTGGCTGCTCCGAGAGAAACTGACACTTGTCATTGAGAGCATCCCATCCTCTGAGGACTTTGAGCGAAAATCGTCAAGTGAGGAAAACCCAAAAACCAAACCCAAACACCTACAAACCCAAAGTGATTGAGCATCACTGAAGAGATTGTTCCTGTGTGGAACCGATGCTTGTTACCTTTGAGGACTGTGTATCCTCCAGACGGTTAGGCATCATGGTCTGAGCATCCAAGAGGAATTGTGGGTCGCCGAGTGACCAAGTCTGTGAAGGTTTGGAAGTCACCTCTGAAGACTTACCACGAGTGTTGGGCAAGGTCTGTGTGACTTTAGCTCAAGGAGAATACGGAGAGGACTGTGTGTCCTCGAGTTTAAATACTCAGCCGCTCCAACCAGATGTACAACTGTCACAGCAGTTGGAACTGGTCTACCAAATCATTGTATTCATCAAGCCAACTGGTTGTATTTCCTCAACCCTTTCATTTCCTCATTCATGTGTTGATGAACCTGATCATTACTGTTTGAATACTTTGAGACTTTCTCTATTTCCTCAATCCAGTTTCTTAAGTCACATAGTCTTTAGCCTGCTTATCCTGTTTTCACGCTATCTGTACTCTGTGTTTGTTTTTATTTCATCATGATGACTATGATGTTGCTCTGTTATGCTTATACCTGAGTACTTATTCCGCTGCTAGTGTGTTGTTGCTCAGGAATTTCTTCACTTAGAAATTCCTCAGTGACAAATTTGTAAAAATCGGCTATTCACCCCCCCCCCTAGTTGATATAACGCACTTTCACCTTCTATTATGAATACCCAACAATCCTTCTTCTTGGGATAGCACACTAGTGGCCATCTAACCATATGGTATTGTCTCTTCTAACAGGTCCTTGCAGGGAGAATCTCTTAATTGCTTTGTCCATCCCCCAATTTTAGTTTTAGGGAATCTCTACATCGAGAAATAGTACACAAGCATACTAGATAGACATAATTTTATCCTTGTTACTCTACCTCCAATTGATGAAGTGTCAGCCTCCCAGCCCTCCAGACTATTAGAGCAACTCCAATGCGCCGACGCAAACTGTCAGCGCGCGTCTGTTTGGGTCGAAACAAACACAAAATGCGGCTAGCACGCCGACACAAATAGACGACTGTCCACTTTTTGTCCGCGCGCGACCCATTTCAAGCCCAAATTTCAGCCGGGTTTTCTTCGGCGCGGACGTGCTACGCCCGCCCTTGTCCTTCCCCTAGCCTATCGATCGGTGGCACATCCACCCCCATTTCCCTCCCTTTCCAAAACACTCCCGCCTCGCTCGCCATGCGGACGTGCAAACCCCGCTACCCCCGCCGGCCTCACCTCCACTGCCGACAAGCCCCACGTCGTTTGCAAAAGGCGTTGTAGCCCAAGAAGCTGACGGACGCATAGCGGGCCGTTCAGATAGCCAAGAGAGCTGGTCGGAGGAAGGTGCAGGCCGATAAATTGGAAGCCGTAATGTCATCGTCCTCGTCGTCGCCGCACAATAGGAGGCCACCATCGCGGACAGCAAGGCCTCGTCGCTGCGACCGTGCAGCAGGCCCTCATGCTAGGGTTCAATAACGACCCTGGTTAGCATGGGCTCGTCGCTGCTGCCATGACCAGGGGCACCACTGGATCGTCAGCAGTCTGTCCGCCACGGGCAGAGTCGCCATGCACGTCCACCACATCACAGACGCCCAACTTCCATCCCCAACCGTAAGCCTCCCGCTTCTCCACCTCTCTCGTGAACTGCTCGCTGGAGGTAATTGTGGTCACGCCGGCCACGCCCGCACCCATCGCCATCGACCTCAACACCACACATGAGGCCGGTGGGTCGTCCATTGGAGGCCAAAGGAAATGACTGCGTGAGATACCCGCCCGCAACCGTCCCGACGCCCGCAACCTGTTCGACTGTGGACGCTGGCATGAACTCTGGTCGCTGACCTTTCTTAAGGTCAATTTGCTTTGTACTCAAAAATCCGATTTAATTGTTTGATCTCAAAGGGGATCTTCTATTCGCACATAAGGGGTTATTTCTTGATTTCGTCCAATCATTAATAACCTAATTATTTTTAGATAATAGTAGATAGAAAGAACGCTTGTAAGGAGTCCTATTGAAACAAAAAACTATATGGCTTCTTGCCATCCACACCAGAATAAGCGGACAAAAAATGTGGCGGCCAGTTAGGCGCACCGGTCGGACACATGCGGACAACGAGCTCTCAGCCGACCCAAACAGACAAAAGGTGGATAAACCGCACGTCCATTTGCATCCACGTGTTGGAGTTGCTCTTATACTACTGTTGTCAGTAGGCACCCAGTCAATCACACGCGTGAACTACCACAAATAGCAAACAGGCACATCTAGATACTTTATTGGCCAAGAGCCCATTTGCCAGTTGAATTGACCAGCATACATCTAGCTTTTTCTCTCATCGTGCATCACCATAAGTACTTCACTTTCCAAGAAACAAATTTCTAACCTAGACATTTGTTAAAACATACATAGCAGCATTTTTAGATTCCTAGCACTCATCTTGTATAAATATGATTGTATCATCAGCATATTAAAGGATAGCCACCACTTGTTAATTATTTGTGTTTTATCTAAATTTAGAATGGCTTTCTGCACCCATCGCTCCCCTGAATTGATCTGACATGATCATGTGCACCTCTCGCCCCACACATTTTAGGCTCCCCCAAGCTTACGTATGTCCGCAATGAGGTGTTTGAGCGTGGTTCAAAAACAGGTTCAAAGAGTGGACCTTTTTCTCTGGGGCACCACGCCTCCGAGCTCACTTGCCCAAAGACACCCTCCTCCATGGATAGACAATCATCGGACCTCATCGATCAAAACGGGAGGGCACTCAGAGCAACCTTAGCAAGGGACTATGACCACGAGATAGGCTAGGCCCCCGGCGACCGCGATCACCCTTTTGTGCCTTGGCTAAAATGTCGACATGTCGTCGTTGAAAGGGGCGGCTTTAGGCTTCACGTCATTGGAGACTAGGCTCCTCTTGTGGCGAAAGACCCTTCTTGTAATTTTCATCAAGATATCTTTGTTGGGAAATGTAGCATGCAATTTCAAAAAAAATCATACGCTCACGCAAGATCTATCTAGGAGATGCATAGCAACGAGAGGGGGAGAGTGTGTCCATGTACCCTCGTAGACCGAAAGCGGAAACGTTTGCTTAACGTGGTTGATGTACTTGAACGTCTTCTCGTTCCGACTGATCGAATACCGAACGTACGGCACCTCCGAGTTCTGCACACGTTCAGCGCGATGATGTCCGTCGAGCTCTTGATCCAGCAGAGGGTCGAAGGAGTAGATGAGTTCCGTCAGCACAACAACATGGTGATGGTGATGGCGATGTGATACGCGCAGGGCTTCGCCTAAGCACCGCATGATTATGACCGGTGGCGTAAACTGTGGAGGGGGGCATCGCACACGGCTTGGAGCAATTGGTGTGTCTTCTAGCCCCCCCAATATATAAAGCAAGGAGGGAGAGGAGGCCGGCCCTAGGCGCACCCCAAGTGGGAGGAGTCCCACTTGGGCTCCTAGTAGGATTCGGCCCCCCACTTTCGTTTTACCAGAGGGGGAAAGGGGGAAGGAAAGGGAGTAGGAGAAGGAAAGGGGGGCGCTGCCCCCTCCCCTAGTCCAATTCGGCCTCCTTACCTATTGATGTCTACTACACAACCTTCTTCTTGTAGACGTTGTTGGGTCTGCAAGTGCACAGGTTTGTAGGACAGTAGCAAATTTCCCTCAAGTGGATGACCTAAGGTTTATCAATCCGTAGGAGGCGTAGGATGAAGATGGTCTCTCTCAAGCAACCCTGCAACTAAATAACAAAAAGTCTCTTGTGTCCCCAACACACCCAATATAATGGTAAATTGTATAGGTGCACTAGTTCGGCGAAGAGATAGTGATACAAGTGCAAAATAGATAGTAGATATAGGTTTTTGTAATCTGAAATTATAAAAACAGCAAGGTAACAAGTGGTAAAAGTGAGCGTAAACGGTATTGCAATGATAGGAAACAAGGCCTAGGGTTCATACTTTCACTAGTGCAAGTTCTCTCAACAATAATAACATAGATAGATCATATAACAATCCCTCAACATGCAACATAGAGTCACTCCGAAGCCGCTAATAGCGGAGAACAAAACGTAGAGATTATGGTAGGGTACGAAACCACCTTAAAGTTATTCTTTCGGATCGATCTATAAAAAAGTTTGTACTAGAATAACACCTTAAGATACAAATCAACCAAAACCCTAATGTCACCTAGATACTCCATTGTCACCTCAAGTATCCGTGGGCATGATTATACGATATGCATCACACAATCTCAGATTCATCCAACCAACATAAAAGTACTTCAAAGAGTGCCCCAAAGTTTCTACCGGAGAGTCAAGAACGTGTGCCAACCCCTATGCATAGGTTCCCAATGTCACGAAACCCGCAGGTTGATCACCAAAACATACATCAAGTGGCGCATGATATCCCATTGTCACAACAGATAATCACGACAAGACATACATCAAGTGTTCTCATAAAAGACTCAATCCGATAAGATAACTTCAAAGGGGAAACTCAATTCATCACAAGAGAGTAGAGGGGGAGAAACATCATAAGATCCAACTACAATAGCAAAGCTCGGATACATCAAGATCGTGCCATAGAGGGAACACAAGAGAGAACACGAGAGAGAGAGAGAGAGAGAGAGAGAGAGATCAAACACATAGCTACTAGTACATACCCTCAGCCCCGAGGGTGAACTACTCCCTCCTCGTCATGGATAGCGTCGGGATGATGAAGATGGCCACCGGTGATGGGTTCCCACTCCGGCAGGGTGCTAGAACAGGCTCCCGAGAGGTTTTTGGTGGCTACAGAGGCTTGCGGCGGCGGAACTCCCGATCTATCTTCTGTTCTGGAAGTTTTAGGGTACAAGAGTATATATGCGTACAGGGGGTACGTCGGAGGAGCTACGGGGTCCCACGAGGCAGGGGGCGTGCCCGGCGGGTGTGGGCGCGCCCCCCACCCTCGTGGGTAGCCCATATCTCCCCTGACGTGCACTCCAAGTTCCCTGGGTTGCTTTCCTTCCAAAAAATAACTTCTCCAGTTGATTTCGTTCCGTTTTGACTCCGTCTGATATTCCTTTTCCTCGAAACACTGAAATAGGCATAAAATAGCAAATCTGGATTGGGCCTCCGGTTAATAGGTTAGTCCCAAAAATAATATAAAAGTGGCTAATAAAGCCCAATATTGCCCAAAACAGTAGATAATATAGCATGGAGCAATCAAAAATTATAGATACGTTGGAGACGTATCAAGCATCCCCAAGCTTAACTCCTGCTCATCCTCGAGTAGGTAAATGATAAAAAAGAATTTTTGATGCGGAGTGCTACTTGGCATAATTTCAATGTAAATCTTCTTACTTGTGATATGAATATTCAGATCCGAAAGATTCAAGACAAAAGTTCATATTGACATAAAAATAATAATACTTCAAGCATACTAATAAAGCAATCATGTCTTCTCAAAATAACATGGCCAAAGAAAGTTATCCCTACAAAATCATATAGTCTGGCTATGCTCCATTTTCCCCACATAAAATATTTAAATCATGCACAACCCCGATGACAAGCCAAGCAATTGTTTCATACTTATGACATTCTCAAAACTTTTTCAATCTTCACGCAATACATGAGCGTGAGCCATGGATATAGCACTATGTGGAATAGAATGGTGGTTGTGGAGAAGACAAAAAGAAAGAGGGAAGATAGTCTCACATCAACTAGGCGTATCAACGGACTATGGAGATGCCCATCAATAGATATCAATGTGAGTGAGTAGGGATTGCCAAGCAACGGATGCACTAGAGCTATAAGTATATGAAAGCTCTACAAAAGAAACTAAGTGGGTGTGCATCCAACTTGCTTGCTCACGAAGACCTAGGGCATTTTGAGGAAGCCCATCATTGGAATATACAAGCCAAGTTCTATAATGAAAAATTCCCACTAGTATATGAAAGTGACAAAATGAGAGACTCTCTATCATGAAGATCTTGGTGCTACTTTGAAGCACAAGTGTGGTAAAAGGTTAGTAGCATTGCCCCTTCTCTCTTTTTTTCTCATTTTTTTTATTTGGGCCTTTTTTTGGCCTCTTTTTTTTTGTCCGGAGTCTCATCCCGACTTGTGGGGGAATCATAGTCTCCATCATCCTTTCCTCACTTGGGACAATGCTCTAATAATGATGATCATCACACTTTTATTTTTCTGACAACTCAACAATTACAACTCGGTACTTAGAACAAAGTATGACTCTATATGAATGCCTCGGGCGGTGTACAATGAATCATGAGTGACATGTATGAAAGAATTATGAACGGTGGCTTTGCCACAAATACAATGTCAACTACATGATCATGCTAGCAATATGACAATGATGGAGCGTGTCATAATAAATGGAACGGTGGAAATTTGCATGGCAATATATCTCGGAATGGCTATGGAAATGCCAGATAGGTAGGTATGGTGGCTGTTTTGAGGAAGGTATATGGTGGGTGTATGATACCGGCGAAAGGTGCGCGATATTAGAGAGGCTAGCAAAGGTGGAAGGATGGGAAAAAGTGTGTATAATCCATGGACTCAACATTAGTCATAAAGAACTCATATACTTATTGCAAAAATCTAGAAGTTATCAAAGCAAAGTATTACACGCATGCTCCTAGGGGGATAGATTGGTAGGAAAAGACCATCGCTCGTCCCCGACCGCCACTCATAAGGAAGACAATCAATAAATAAATCATGCTCCGATTTCATCACATAACAGTTCACCATACGTGCATGCTACGGGAATCACAAACTTCAACACAAGTATTCTTTAAATTCACAACTACTCAACTAGCATGACTCTAATATCACCATCTTTATATCTCAAAACAATTATCAAGCATCAAACTTATCTTAGTATTCAATTCACTCAAAAGAAAGTTTCACATATCCTGTATGCTCTAGCATATTATTATTTTAAGCAAATTACCATGCTATTTAAGACTCTCAAAATAATATAAGTGAAGCATAATAGTTCATCTATTTCTTCAAAATAAAACTACCACCATGCTCTAAAAGATATAAGTGAAGCACTAGAGCAAATAACAAACTACTCCGAAAGATATAAGTGAAGATCAATGAGTAGTCGAATAATTATGTAACTATGTGAAGACTCTCCCATTTAATAATTTCAGGTCTTGATACTTTATTCAAACAGCAAGCAAAGCTAAAGAAAACTACATTGCAAGGATAACACAACTCATGTGAAGAAGCAAAAACTTAGGCTCAACCGATACTAACCGATAGTTGTTGAAGAAGAAAGGTGGGATGCCTACCGGGGCATCCCCAAGCTTAGATGCTTGAGACTTCTTAAAATATTATCTTGAGGTGCCTTGGTCATCCCCAAGATTGAACTTTTGTGTCTCCTTAATTCCTCTCATATCATGGTTTCTCTTTTTATCAAAAGCTTCATTCACAACAAACTCAACAAGAACTCGTGAGATAGGTTAGTATAAACCAATGCAAAACCTTATCATTTTCTACTGTACCAAATCACTAAAATTATTATTCAACATTGAATACTAAATGACTCTGCATATTTAATACTCCTATCTTCAAATAGAATCATTAAACAAGCAAACATATGCAAACAATGCAACCATAACAGCAATCTGCCAAAACAGTACAGTCTGTAAAGAATGCAAGAGTCATCATACTTCCCTAACTTCAAAAATTATGAACTAAAATTCCCACTGTAATAAATTTATCAGATATCAATATGCAAAAAGGTTCAACATTATACCACTCTCTGACTTTTCTAGGGAATTTTTGCAACAGCGGTAAACTTTCTGTTTTCAAACAGCAACATGTATACTAGCAAAATAAGCATGGCAAAGGCTATCCTTGACTTTTTTATTGAAACTAAAGATGCAAAAAATTAATCTAAACAACAGCAAGCAAATACTAACAAAATAAAATGATGCTCCAAGCAAAACACATATCATGTGGTGAATAAAAATATAGCTCCAAGTAAAGTTACCGATAGACGAAGACGAAAGAGGGGATGCCTTCCGGGGCATCCCCAAGCTTAGGCTCTTGGTTGTCCTTTGAATATTACCTTGGGGTGCCTTGGGCATCCCCAATCTTAGGATCTTGCCACTCCTTATTCCATAGCCCATCGAATCTTTACCCAAAACTTGAAAACTCCACAACACAAAACTCAAGACAAAACTCGTAAGCTCCGTTAGTATAAGAAAATAAAACCACCACTTAGGTACTGTAATGAACTCATTCTAAATTCATATTGGTGTAATATCTACTGTACTCCAACTTATCTATGGCTCATACCCTCCGATACTACTCATAGATTCATCAAAATAAGCAAACAACACATAGAAAACAGAATCTGTCAAAAACAGAATAGTCTGTAGTAATCTGTATCAAACGTATACTTCTAAAACTCCAAAAATCCTAACAAATTAGGAAGTCCTAATAAATTCGTGTACCAATCCAGAGCAAAAAGAATCATATCTGAAGCACGTTTCTGTGAATTAACAAAACTAATTTACTGGGTGCACAAGTTTCTGATTTCCAGCAGGATCAACACAACTATCACCGTAAGCTATCCTAAAGGTCTTACTTGGCACTTTATTGAAACAAAAGCTATAAAAAATGATTACTACAGTAGCATAATCATGTGGACACACAAAAATAGTAAGGATAAATATTGGTTTGTCTCCCAACAAGCGCTTTTCTTTAATGCCTTTCTAGCTAGGCATGATGGTTACAATGATGCTCACATAAAAGATAAGAATTGAAATATAATGGGAGCATCATGAAGCATATGACTAGTACATTTAAGTCTAACCCACTTCCTATGCATAGGGATTTTGTGAGCAAACAACTTATGGGAACAAGGATCAGCTAGCATAGGAAAGTAAAACAAGCATAGCTTCAAAAATTTAAGCACATAGAGAGGAAACTTGACATTATTGCAGTTTCTACAAGCATATGTTCCTCCCTCATAATAATTTTCAGTAGCATCATGAATGAATTCAACAATATAACCAGCACCTAAAGCATTCTTTTCATGATCTACTAGCATAGAAAATTTACTACTCTCCTCATAAGCAAAATTCTTCTCATGAATAGTAGTGGGAGCAAACTCAACAAAATAATTATCGTATGATTGAAAGTTAAGATCAAGATGACAAGTTTCATGGTTATCATTATTCTTTAAAGCATACGTGTCATCACAATAATCATCATAGATAGGAGGCATGCTTTCATCATAGTAAATTTGCTCATCAAAGCTTGGGGGACAAAAAATATCATCTTCATCAAACATAGCTTCCCCAAGCTTGTAGCTTTGCATATCATTAGCATCATCGATATTCAAGGAATTCATACTAACAACATTGCAATCATGCTCATCATTCACATATTTCATGCCAAGCATTCTATGTAATTCTTCTTCTAGCACTTGAGCACAATTTTCCTTTCCATCATACTCACGAAAGATATTAAAAAGATGAAGCGTATGAGACAAACTCAATTCCATTTTTTTGTTTTCTTTTATAAACTAGACTAGTGCTAAAACAATAAACAAAAAGATTCAATTGCAAGATCTAAAGATATACCTTCAAGCACTCACCTCCCCGGCAACGGCGCCAGAAAAGAGCTTAGTTGATGGGGTTTGAGTGAGTGCCCTTTTACCTAGCCTCCCCGGCAACGGCGCCAGAAAAGAGCTTGATGTCTACTACGCAACCTTCTTCTTGTAGACGTTGTTGGGCCTGCAAGTGCAGAGGTTTGTAGGACAGTAGCAAATTTCTCTCAAGTGGATGACCTAAGGTTTATCAATCCGTAGGAGGCGTAGGATGAAGATGGTCTCTCTCAAGCAACCCTGCAACCAAATAACAAAAAGTCTCTTGTGTCCCCAACACACCCAATACAATTGTAAATTGTATAGGTGCACTAGTTCGGTGAAGAGATAGTGATACAAGTGCAAAATAGATAGTAGATATAGGTTTTTGTAATCTGAAATTATAAAAGCAGCAAGGTAACAAGTGGTAAAAGTGAGCGTAAACGGTATTGCAATGATAGGAAACAAGGCCTAGGGTTCATACTTTCACTAGTGCAAGTTCTCTCAACAATAATAACATAGATAGATCATATAACAATCCCTCAACATGCAACAAAGAGTCACTCCGAAGCCGCTAATAGCGGAGAACAAAACGTAGAGATTATGGTAGGGTACGAAACCACCTAAAAGTTATTCTTTCGGATCGATCTATAAAAGAGTCCATACTAGAATAACACCTTAAGATACAAATCAACCAAAACCCTAATGTCGCCTAGATACTCCATTGTCACCTCAAGTATCCATGGGCATGATTATACGATATGCATCACACAATCTCAGATTCATCCAACCAACATAAAAGTACTTCAAAGAGTGCCCCAAAGTTTCTACCGGAGAGTCAAGAACGTGTGCCAACCCCTATGCATAGGTTCCCAATGTCACGAAACCCGCAAGTTGATCACCAAAACATACATCAAGTGGCACATGATATCCCATTGTCACCACAGATAATCACGGCAAGACATACATCAAGTGTTCTCATAAAAGACTCAACCCGATAAGATAACTTCAAAGGGGAAACTCAATTCATCACAAGAGAGTAGAGGGGGAGAAACATCATAAGATCCAACTACAATAGCAAAGCTCGGGATACATCAAGATCGTGCCATAGAGGGAACACGAGAGAGAACACAAGAGAGAGAGAGAGAGAGAGAGAGAGAGAGAGATCAAACACATAGCTACTAGTACATACCCTCAGCCCCGAGGGTGAACTACTCCCTCCTCATCATGGATAGCGCCGGGATGATGAAGATGGCCACCGATGATGGGTTCCCCCTCCGACAGGGCGCTAGAACGGGCTCCCGAGAGGTTTTTGGTGGCTACAGAGGCTTGCGGCGGCGGAACTCTCGATCTATCTTCTGTTCTAGAAGTTTTAGGGTACAAGAGTATATATGCGTACAGGGGGTACGTCGGAGGAGCTACGGGGGGCCCACGAGGCAGGGGGCGCTCCGGGGGGGTGGGCGCGCCCCCCACCCTCGTGGGCAGCCCGTATCTCCCCTGACGTGCACTCCAAGTTCCTTGGGTTGCTTTCCTTCCAAAAATAACTTCTCCAGTTGATTTCGTTCCGTTTTGACTTCGTCTGATATTCCTTTTCCTCGAAACACTGAAATAGGCATAAAACAGCAAATCTGGGTTGGGCCTCCGGTTAATAGGTTAGTCCCAAAAATAATATAAAAGTGGATAATAAAGCCCAATATTGTCCAAAACAGTAGATAATATAGCATGGAGCAATCAAAAATTATAGATATGTTGGAGACGTATCACCTATGGGGGCGTGCCACCCCTCTATGGGCTGGTGTGCCTCCCTCATATGGCCCATATGGCCCATATCTTTCCCTGGGGGGTTCCGGTAACCCATCCGTTACTCCGATATGTACCCGATACATTCTGGATCCCTTCCGGTGTCCGAATACTACCTTCCAATATATTAATCTTTACCTCTTGACCATTTCGAGACTCCTCGTCATGTCCATGATCTCATCCGGGACTCCGAACCACCTTCGGTCTCCAAAACAAATCACTCATATAATACATATCGTCATCGAACGTTAAGCGTGCGAACCCTACGGGTTCACGAACTATGTAGACATGACCGAGACACCTCTCCGGTCAATAACCGATAGCGGAACCTGGATGTTAATATTAGTTCCCACATACTCTACGAAGATCTTTATCGGTCAAACCGCAATGTCAACATATGTTATTCCCTTTGTCATCGGTATGTTACTTGCCCGAGATTCGATCGTCGGTATCTTTATACCTTGTTCAATCTTGTTACCAACAAGTCTCTTTACTCGTTTCGTAATGCATCATCCAGGAACTAACTCATTAGTCACATTGCTTGCAAGGCTTAATATGATGTGCATTACCGAGAGGGCCCAGAGATACCTCTTCAATACTCAGAGTGACAAATCCTAATCTCGATCTATGCCAACCCAACAAACACCTTCGGAGATACTTGTAGAGCATATTTATTATCACCCAGTTACGTTGTGATGTTTGATAGCACATAAGGCATTCCCCCGGTGTCCGGCAGTTACATAATCTCATAGTCGGAGGAATATATATTTGACATGAAGAAAGCAGTAGCAATAAAACTGAATGATCATTATGCTAAGCTAACGAATGGGTCGTGGAAGAGGCTTAGTCAATGGGTCTTCCACATTCAGATCTGTATGTATTTTACAAATCTCTATGTCTCCCTCCTTGACCAAATGTCGGATGGAGTTGAAGCGTCTCTTGATGTGTTTGGTCTTTTTTTGAAATCTGGATTCCTTCACCAAGGATATTGCTCCAGTATTGTCACAAAAGATTTTCATTAGACCCGATGCACTAGGTATTACACCTAGATCGGATATGAACTCCTTCATCCAGACTCTTTCATTTGCTGCTTTCGAAGCAGCTACGTACTCCACTTCACACGTAGATCCCGCCATGACGCTCTTCTTAGAACTGCACCAACTGACAACTCCACCATTCAATAAAAATACGTATCCGGTTTGTGACTTAGAGTCATCCGGATCAGTGTCAAAGCTAGCATTGACGAAACCACTTACGACAAGCTCTTTTTCACCTCCATAAACGACAAACATATCCCTAGTCCTTTTCAGGTACTTCAAGATGTTCTTGACCGCTGTCAAGTGATCTAGTACCTCCCTGCTAAACTTATAGCAAGGCACACATTAGGCCTGGTACGCAGCATAGCATACATGATAGAACCTATGGCTGGGGCATAGGGAATGACTTTCATTTTCTCTCTATCTTCTGCAGTGGTCGGGCGTTGAGTCTGACTCAACTTCACACCTTGTAACACAGGCAAGAACCCTTTCTTTGACTGATCCATTTTGCACTTCTTCAAAACTTTATCAAGGTATGTGCTTTGTGAAAGTCCTATCAAGCATCTTGATCTATCTCTATAGATCTTGATGCCCAATATATAAGCAGCTTCACCGAGGTCTTTCATTGAAAAACTTTTATTCAAGTATCCTTTTATGCTATCCAGAAATTCTACATCATTTCCAATCAACAATATGTCATCCACATATAATATTAGAAATGCGATAGAGCTCCCACTCACTTTCTTGTAAATACAGGCTTCTCCAAAAGTTTGTATAAAACCATATGCTTTGATCACCTCATCAAAGCGTATATTTCAACTCTGAGATGCTTGCACCAGTCCATAAATGGATCGCTGGAGTTCACACACTTTGTTAGCTCCTTTAGGATTGACAAAACCTTCTGGTTGCATCATATAAAACTCTTCTTTAAGAAATCCATTAAGGAATGCAGTTTTAACATCCATTTGCCAGATTTCATAATCATAAAATGCGGCACTTTCTAACATGATTTGGACAGACTTAAGCATCGCTACGAGTGAGAAAGTCTCATCGTAGTCAACTCCTTGAACATGTCAAAAACCTTTTGCACCAAGTCGAGCTTTATAGACAGTAACATTACCATTAGTGTCGGTCTTCTTCTTAAAGATCCATTTATTCTCTATGGGTCGCCGATCATCAGGCAGATCCACCAAAGTCCACACTTTGTTCTCATACATGGATCCTATCTCAGATTTCATGGCCTCAATCCATTTATCGGAATCTGGGCTCATCATAGCTTCTTCATAGTTTGTAGGTTCATCATGGTCAAGTAACATGACTTCCAGAACTAGATTACCATACCACTCTGGTGCGGATCATGCTCTGGTTGACCTACGAGTTTCTGTAGCAACTTAATCTGAAGTTTCATGATCATTATCATTAGCTTCTTCTCCAGTTGGTGTAGGCATCACGGGAATGGATTTCTTGGATGAGCTACTTTCCAAATTGAGAGAAGGTGCAATTACCTCATCAAGTTCTACTTTCCTCCCACTCACTTCTTTCGAGAGAAACTCCTTCTCTAGAAAGGTTCCATTCTTGGCAACAAAGATTTTGCCTTCGGATCTATGGTAGAAGGTGTACCCAATTGTTTCCTTAGGATATCCTATGAAGACGCACTTCTCCGATTTGGGCTCGAGCTTATCTGGCTGAAGCCTTTTGACATAAGCATTGCATCCCCAAACTTTAAGAAACAACAGCTTAGGTTTGTTGCTAAACCACAGTTCATACGGTGTCATCTCAACGGATTTTGACGGCACCCTGTTTAACGTGAATGCAGCTGTCTCTAATGCATAACCCCAAAATGATAGTGGTAAATAGGTAAGAGACATCATAGATTGCACCATATCTAATAAAATGCGGTTACGATGTTCGGACACACCATTACGCTGTGGTGTTCCAGGTGGCGTGAGCTGCAAAACTATTCCACATTGTTTTAAATGAAGGCTAAACTCGTACCTCAAATATTCACCTCCACGATCAGATTGTAGAAACTTTATTTTCTTGTTATGATGATTCTCCACTTCACCCTGAAATTCTTTGAACTTTCAAATGTTTGAGACTTATGTTTCATTAAGTAAATATACCCATATCTACTCAAATCATCTGTTAAGGTCAGAAAATAACGATACCCGCCACGAGCCTCAACACTCATCGGACCGCATACATCGGTATGTATTATTTCCAAAATTAGCTCGTTCCATTGTTCCGGAGAACGGAGTTTTTGTCATCTTTCCCATAAGGCACGGTTCACAAGTATCAAATGATTCGTAATCAAGTGATTTCAAAATTCCATCTGCATGGAGTTTCTTCATGCGCTTTACACCGATATGACCCAAACAATAGTGGCACAAATAAGTTGCACTGTCATTATCAACTTTGCATCTTTTGGCATCAATATTATGAATATGTGTATCTCCATGATCGAGATTCAACAAAAATAGACCACTCTTGAAGGGTGCATGACCATAAAAGATATTACTCACATAAATAGAACAACCATTATTCTCTTATTTAAATGAATAATCATCTCGCACTAAACAAGATCTAGATATAATGTTCATGCTCAACGCTGCCACCAAATAACAATTATTCAGGTCTAAAACTAATCCCGAAGGTAGATGTAGTGGTAGCATGCCGATGGCGATCACATCGACCTTGGAACCATTCCCGACGCGCATTGTCACCTCGTCCTTAGCCAATCTTCGTTTAATCCGTAGTCCCTGTTTCGAGTTACAAATATGATCAACCAAACCGGTATCAAATACCCATGCACTACTATGAGAATTAGTAAGGTACACAACAATAACATGTATATCAAATATACCTTTGTTCACTTTGCCATCCTTCTTATCCGCCAAATACTTGGGGCAGTTCCGCTTCCATGGCCAGTCCCTTTGCAGTAGAAGCACTCAGTTTAAAGCTTGGGTCCAGCTTTGGGTTTCTTCCCGGGAGTGAAAACTTGCTTGTCATTCTTTTTGAAGTTCCCCTTCTTTCCCTTGCCCTTTTTCTTGAAACTAGTGGTCTTGTTAACCATCAACACTTGATGCTCCTTCTTGATTTCTATCTCCGCAGCCTTTAGCGTTGCGAAGAACTCGGGAATAGTCTTTTCCATCCCTTGCATATTGTAATTCATCACGAAGCCTTTGGAGCTTGGTGGCACTGATTGAAGAACTCTTTCAATGACACAATCATCTAGAAGATTAACTCCTAGCTGAGTCAATTGATTATGGTATCCCAGACATTCTGAGTATGTGCTCACTAGCAGAACTATTCTCCTCCATCTTGCAGCTATAGAACTTGATGGAGACTTCATATCTCTCAACTCGGGCATTTGCTTGAAATATTAACTTCAACTCCTGGAACATCTCATATGGTCCATGACGTTCAAACCGTCTTTGAAGTCCTGATTCTAAGCCGTAAAGCATGGCACACTAAACTAACGAGTAGTCATCAACACGCGACTGTCACGCATTCACAATGTCTGTAGTTGCTAGGGCGGGTGGTACACCTAGCGGTGCATCAAGGACATAATTCTTCTGTGCAGCAATGAGGATAATCCTCAAGTTACAGACCAGTCCGTGTAGTTGCTACCATCATATTTCAACTTAGCTTTCTCTAGGAACGCATTAAAATTCAAGATAACGGTAGCACGGGCCATTGATCTAGAACATAGATATGCAAAAACTATCAGGACTAAGTTCATGATAAATTAAGTTCAATTAATCATATTACTTAAGAACTCCCACTTAGGTAGACATCCCTCAAGTCATCTAAATGATACGTGATCCAAATCAACTAAACCATGTCCGATCATCACGTGAGATGGAGTAGTCATCAATGGTGAACATCTCTATGTTGATCATATCCACTATATGATTCACTTTCGACCTTTCGGTCTCTAGTGTTCTGAAGCCATGTTTGTACATGCTAGGCTCGTCAAGTTTAACCCTAGTATTCCGCATGTGCAAAACTGGCTTGCACCCGTTGTATTTGAACGTCGAGCTTATCACACCCAATCATCACGTGGTGTCTCAGCACGAAGAACTTTCGCAACGGTGCATACTCGGGGAGAACACTTATACCTTGAAATTTAGTTAAGGGATCATCATATAATGCTACCGCCGTACTAAGCAAAATAAGATGCAAAAAGATAAACATCACATGCAATCAAAATATGTGACATGATATGGCCATCATCATCTTGTACTTTTGATCTCCATCACCAAAGCAACGTCATGATCTCCATCGTCACTGGCTTGACACCTTGATCTCCATCATAGTGTCGTGGTCATCTCGCCAACTATTGCTTCTACGACTATCACTACCGCTTAGTAATAAAGTAAAGGAATTACATGGCGTTTGTATTTCATACAATAAAGCGACAACCATAAGTCTCCTGCCAGTTGCCGATAAATTTTACAAAACATGATCATCTCATACAAAAACGTATATCACATCATGTCTTGACCATATCACATCACAATAGGCCCTGCAAAAGCAAGTTAGACGTCCTCCACTTTGTTGTTGCAAGTTTTACGTGGCTGTTACGGGCTTCTAGCAAGAACCGTTCTTACCTACGGCACAAAACCACAACGGTGATTTATCAAGTTTGTTGTTTTAACCTTCACAAGGACCGGTCGCAGTCAAATTCGATTCGACTAAAGTTGGAGAAACAGACACCCGACAGCCACCTTTATGCAAAACTAGTTGCATGTCTATCGGCGGAACCGGTCTCATGAACGTGGTCATTTAAGGTTGGTCCGGGCCGCTTCATCCAACAATACTGCCGAATCAAAATAAGACATTGATGGTAGGCAGTATGACTATCACTGCCCACAACTCTTTGTGTTCTACTCGTGCATATCACCTACGCATAGAACTAGCTCGGATGCCACTGTTCGGAAACGTAGCATGCAATTTCAAAAAAAATCCTATGCTCACGCAAGATCTATCAAGGAGATGCATATCAACGAGAGTGGGAGAGTATGTCCACATACCCTCGTAGATCGAAAGCGGAAGCATTTGCTTAACGCAGTTGATGTAGTCGAACATCTTCTCTTTTCGACAATTCGAGTACCGAACGTACGACACCTCCAAGTTCTGCACACGTTCAGCGCAATGACGTCCCTCGAGCTCTTGGTCCATTAGAGGGTCGAAGGAGTAGATGAGTTCAGTCAACACGATGGTGTGGTGACGGTGATGGTGATGTGATCCACGCAGGGCTTCGCCTAAGCACCGCGAGATTATGACCGGTGGCGTAAACTGTGGAAGGGGGCGTCGCACACGGCTTAGAGAAATTGGTGTGTCTTCTAGGGGCGCCCCCCAGTATATAAAGGAGGGAGGGAGAGGAGGCTGGCCCTAAGCGCGCCCCAAGTGGGAGGAGTCCCACTTGGGCTTCTAGTAGGATTCGGCCCCCCCTTTCCTTTTACCGAAGGGGGAAAGGGGGGAGGAGAGGGAGTAGGAGAAGGAAAGGGGGGCGCCGCCCCCTCCCCTAGTCCAATTCGGCCTCCTTCCCTATGGGGGGTGGGCCACCCCTTTGTGGGCTGGTGTGCCTCCCTCATATGGCCCATATATTTCCCTAGGGGGATCCGGTAACCCCCTCCGGTACTCCGATATGTACCCGATACGTTCTGGAACCCTTCCGATGTCCGAATACTACCTTCCAATATATCAATCTTTACCTCTCGACCATTTTGAGACTCCTCGTCATGTCTGTGATCTCGTCCGAGACTCCGAACAACCTTCGGTCACCAAAACACATAACTCATATAATACATATTGTCATCGAACGTTAAGCGTGCGGACCCTACGGGTTCGAGAACTATGTAGACATGACCGAGACACCTCTCCGGTCAATAACCAATAGCAGAACCTAGATTCTCATATTGGTTCCCACATATTCTACGAAGATCATTATCGGTCGAACTGCAATGTCAACATATGTTATTCCCTTTGTCATCGGTATGTTACTTGCCCGAGATTCGACTGTTGGTATCTTCATACCTAGTTCAATATCGTTATGGGCAAGTCTCTTTACTCGTACTGTAATGCATCATCTCGCAACTAACTCATTAGTCACATTGCTTGCAAGGCTTCATATGATGTGCATTACCGAGAGGGCCCAGAGATACCTCTCCGATACTCGGAGTGACAAATCTTAATCTCGATCTATGCCAACCAAACAATCACCTTAGAAGATACCTGTAGAGCATATTTATAATCACTCAGTTATGTTGTGACATTTGATAGCACACAAGGCATTCCTCCGGTGTTTGGGAGTTGCATAATCTCATAGTCGGAGGAATATATATTTGACATGAAGAAAAAAGTAGCAATAAAACTGAACGATCATTATGCTAAGATAACGAATGGGTCTTGTCCATCACATCATTCTCCTAATGATATGATCCCGTTCATCAAATGAAAACACATATCTATGGCTAGGAAACTTAACCATCTTTGATCAATAAGCTAGTCAAGTAGAGGCATACTAGGGACATGGTGTTTTGTCTATGTATTCACACATGTATCAAGTTTCCAGTTAATATAATTCTAGTATGAATAATAAACATTTATCATGAATAAGGAAATATAAAATAACAACTTTATTATTGCCTCTAGGGCATATTTCCTTCAATCTTACGCTCTTGTTGGCGGCCAAGGCTTGTTGTCGTGAGCCCGCCCCTTAACCTGGGGCGACCGGTCAAGCAGGCGGAGAAGGGCGCGAGGTTATCTGAGCAATCGCGGCTTGCCCGGGGAGGGTATAATGGCGTCCGGGGAAAACCGGAGCACAGTCACTCTACCGTTGAACTAGACAGAAACATGCTGCCTTGTTTTGCCCACCCGGCCGGACATCCCCGAGTTAAAGCGAAAAGACCAAGAATTCATAGCACCTGGAAAAAAGGGCCTTGCCAAGGGGGTAGCTGGTAAAATGAATGAAAGGAGAAGAAAAAAAGAACTCAAGAACTCAGGTTGGAAAACATTGCAAAAAGGATACCCCCCCCCCCCCCCCGCGGAGCCCGTGTGCAGGGTGGAGTGCTCAAGAGGCCTTTCCCACTGCTACTTACAAGCCTCCAAGGTCCAAGGACGTGATAGCACGCACAATGATGGGCCGCTGGGTGCTAGCCCTTCCTTCTTCTGGCTGGGGGAGGATTTGGAACCGGATCCTCTAACATCCTCAAGGGATGTCATCTAAGCTATAGTAACCGTGACATCCCTTCTTCACATCCATATGGTTAAGCCTAAAATGATTATAATTAATTTATAAATTACAAATCTATTGTATAGATTTACAAAAATTACATACAAAAAAAATTATGGTGCAATAAAATTATTTTTTGATTTATTTTTGTATATGCTACAGTAAATCCGCACAGTAGTTGCTACAGTAAGCCTGACATCCCTTCTTCGCTTTACACACGCATTTCACTGTAGCTTCGTGACATCCCTTGAGGATGTTAGAGGATCCGCTTCCGAGGATTTGGGCATGGCTTCCCGAGGTCGAGCCGTTGTTGGGACGGTCGTTTGTAGCGGGTAGAAGCTTTCTCGCTGGGTGGTGTGGCAAGCCTCAACCATGATCCTTCGTGATAGCTTGTGTTTCGACAAGGTTGGAGAAGTTGACCAAAGAGAGACGTCTTGACCCCGGTGTGCCAAATGTTGATGGGTGATCGTCGAGATCGAAGGGACCCCCTTTAAGAGATTCGGTCAGGGGCCAAACAATTCAAATCACTATAGATGTGAAGGTTTTGTTTATCCAGATGCAAGCCACCGAGGAGGTGTAATTCCCTTTGTCATGTGTGTGTTCTTGTTGAGTTGTGTGAATGTGTAACATGATTGTTCCCCTTTTTCTGGCCCCGGTTCCTCCTTTATATACCGCTAGGGGAGACCAAGCCAGCCTCTTTCTCTCTTCCCTTTCCTAGGGCTACCTTTGATAGCAAAGAGAGTGGCTTCCGAACAGTCGACTGAAACTTTGAAGTGGTCAGTCAATTTTATTCCAGTCGTCACATCAGGCTCCAAAGTCCAGGCATCATCTTCCACCTCTTTCTCTTCTTCCTCCCCCAAATCTCTCCCCAGTCGCCGCCACGGACCACCGGCCGGACAGCCGGCCCCTGCCGCTCGCGCCACACCGCCCTCCCCAGAACCACCCCCACCGCCGGTCTCCCACCGCCCCGACCATCCCTCTAGTCCCCGCTGCACCGACTTTTTTCTCGAGCGAATCCCCACACCACCGCCGCACCACCGCCCCCACCACAGCTGTCCACCACCGCCCCACCCTGAACCCTAAGATAGGCACCGGGGTAGCTTGTCGAACGAGCTTCTTCCTCCCCTCCGGCGAGTTTCTTCCTCCCCTCCGGCTATTTCTTCCTTCGACTGACCGAACTACGAAAATTCAGTCGACTGAAACGTAGCTATTTCGGATAGCAAAAGACTAGGACGTCGATATCCACCTGACGTTCGGTCTGGGAGCTTCCCAGACAGAATGAAAGGTTCGGTGTGTAGCTCCCCCTCGAACGAACCAAATCGTTCAGTAGGATCACCCTACGCCCCGAACAAACTACGTCAGCCATGACCTTCATGGGCCTCATGGCCCAAAACAGTTACCTATTTACAAAAAATTAGAACAAACATATGTAATAAGTATTTTGCCATGTAGTGTACAAAATTGTAAACGTCATATACAATACTAGAATGCAAAAACACAAAAATTCATATGATGGAAGTAGTTTGCCATGACAACATAATTTCGAACAAATGCCATGACATACACAATATAATTACCAAGATATATTCAAAATGGGACGATGACAACTTCAACAGAAAAAAGCATGGCCAAAACAGATTGCGATGGTAGACTAATTTGCCATGTGTGTTGAACGAAAGTCATATAGTTGCCAAAGTGAGCTGTCAACACCTAATTTGCCATGCCATGAAAAATAAATTTGCCATGGGTCCATGAAAAAACTAAAGTAGTCGTCCATATGAAAATAAATTTGCTATGTCTTAAAAAATAAATTTTCCATGCTCTTGGGTAAAAAATAAAATTTGCCATTATCTATTAAGAAACTAAAATTATCGTGGAACTGGAAATAAATTGTCATGGCTATGAAAATTAAGTTTCCATGTATTTTGAATATAAAATTGTTGTGTTCGACTGATTCAGATTACCATGATTCCAAGAAGTTAAAGCAAACTTGGAATCATGGCAAAATATAGACGAAAAAATGTACATGGAAAATTTTGAACTTTTCGTTCTGTAGCTGACGACACATTCAAAGAAGACAAAAATTACATTGAAATGGCAATTTTATTTAAAAAAATATGACGATGAACATAGTTCATTGACAAGTTAAAAAAACAAAAGTCTATAAAATCATGGCAAATGATCTAATAACATTGACATGGATATGAAAAAGAAATGATCTCTGTATTCACATATTTTGTAAGTTGATTATAATGTAGAAAAAGAACATGTAAAAAGTGTCATTAGCTCGTGGCAAAAGAAAGGTGAAATAATTTCCATGGCCATTTTGTAAACTATGAAAATTGGGTGAAATTGCCATGGTCCATCAAAGAAAAAGTTTGCCGTAGAAGTCAACCAAAAAGAAATTTACCATGGTCCACAAAAGTGAAATTGCCATGGTATAAGGAGAAGAAAGTTTGCCATTATTCCAAATTGCCATTGTCTTGAAAAAAGAAACTTGCCATGGGCATATAAGTGAACATGCCATGGGACATCTAGTGAATTTGTTGTATTCCATAATAATAATAATAAAATTTGACATTGTCTTTAAGAAACAAACTTGCCATGGTCATATAAGTGAACTTGCCATGGGACATCTAGTGAATTTGCTGTATTCCATAATTAAAAAAAGTTTGACATTGTATTGGAAAGAGAAACTTGTCATGGGCATATAAGTAAACTTGCCATGGGACATCTAGTGAATTTGTCGTATTCCATAATAAAATGAGTTTGACATTGTCTTAAAAAAGGGAAACTTGCCATGGGCATATAAGTGAACTTGCCATGGGACATCTAGTGAATTTACCGCATTCCATAATAATAAAAAATTGTCTTGAAAAGAGAAACTTGTCGTGGGCATATAAGTGAACTTGCCATGCATGGGGCATCTAGTGAATTTGTCGTATTCCATAATAAAAAAAAGAGTTTGACATTGTCTTGGAAAAAGTAACTTGCCATGGGCATATAAGTGAACTTGCCATGGGGCATCTAGTGAATTTGCCGTATTCCATAATGAAAAGAAAGTTTGACATTGTCTTGAAAAAAGAAACTTGCCATGAGCATATATGTGAACTTGCCATGGGGCAAATTCACTAACAAATTCTGCCATGCCTAAAAAAAGTTTGCCATTGTCCCTAGAAAATCGCCAAGGTTATTTGGCATGGTCCATAATTAAAAAGTTTCATGGCAAAGAAAAAGTTCCGTAGCAAATAAGGAGTAAAAATTTCCATGGCAATAATATTTAAATATATGCCATGCCGATATAGGTTCAGTTCCTAATTTATCTCAAGCCTAAACCGGAAAATGAAACCTATTCCTCGGGGTCCCCCCTTTCGGCTATCAATTACTTTTGCCATGGTCCATATAGTAACTTTGTCATGTTAGAGATATAAAAACTAGCATACTTTTGAAGAAAATGGTGGATCACTATTTAAAGGATGGCAAGAATGCCATGTTGTAGAAAGATTCAGAAATTTTTGCCATGGCAAACATATCACAAGGACCATGGCAAAAAAGAGTAAAACTTTTCATGTCATTAATTGCCATGGCAAAAGTAGAGTGAAATCAGAGATGAATAGACATGGCAAATTTGCCATGTGAAAACTGAAAAGTAGCTTAAATAATTTTGATGAAATTATTTGTAGACCATGGCAATACAAACATGTTTTTCCATCATGAATTTTTTGAATCCATAAAGCAGAGTTGCCATGGTCAATGCAGTCATTACTTCATTGTTCATATACTAATTGAAGAAACCAATCCCTGGTTCATCAAACATGGGACAAACATGGATGTGTGTGACAGGATAACATCACAATTTACACAAAAAATGAGGATCAAAATGCTCCAAATCGAGTAGTGTGGCGTCCATCATCAGCAAAATATGTGGGGAACAAGAAGGAAAAATGCACATTGCACGAGTCGTCGCCGGATCTGACGGAGGTCATGGGTACCGGGCCGTGCTCCTTGACGTCCTTCTCTCCTCTGTGTCGTCTTCCTTGCGGAGGCACGCATGGACGCGGTCGTGGGGGCGCCGCTGCTCGTCGCTGCCTAAGCCTCGGTACCGCCGCCCCCACACGCTTCCTCGAGCTTGAGGCTCCCCCAGTAGCCACGTGCTACCGCCGCCGCCCAGCACCTCCGCGGACACCTCCCCCCGGCCGTGGTCGAGCTTCCCTGAACTGGTCTGCCATGAGTAGTCGCCGCCATTCCCCCACGAGCAGTCGTCGCCGCTCACCCACCGCAAGCAGCACCTCCGCGGACTCATCACCCTCCTCTTGGCCCCTGCTATCCCTCCGGTGGGGGGACCTGGTCAGTGACGGCCCTCGCCGCTGTACTTCTCCATGTACCGAGCGAGAGGGGTGGGATTTCAGTCAGAGAGCGGTGGGAAAAAGGGGATGCAGATAACATAGGTGAGGCGTTCGCAGCGACATGTCTTTTATCCGAACGAGAAAAAAGGATGATGTGGCAGAAGTCCTAGCTCTAAAATTCGTGCCTGAAATCAACGGTGATTAGCTCGTTCGGGACGAGGCGCCTGAACATGGCATGTTCGGCAATTATCAATAACGATGACACCAGCACAACAACAGCATGCCATCCCCTGGGTACAGCATGGCACCAATTTATGTTCATCAAAATCTGTATAGATAATCACTTCTTTTCCCTTTGCAGCTATTGTTCCTAAGAACTTGAAAGAAAGTAAAGAATAATTTTATAGAAACAATTCCTTTGAAGCCCATTGGTTTGTAGGACTGTTTCCTATTCTATGTAGGATAGAATCAACCCTTCATATTTTAAAGGAAAACAAATAATCTCTCCCTTTCGATTTATAGGGCTCAAATCTCATCAACCAAGGCATTTTATATCTCGTATTTTAAAAAACTATCCCAATTAAACTCATGTATTAGTTTAGGTTAATTACAGTGCATACATACTTAGCCACTAGATGAGTAGGAACATTACATGCATTGGTGTGTTCATTTTTAATTCTTGCATGCAAAGAATGCAAAAAGGAGGCCTATATCATTTTTGAGGCATCACTGCAGTCTGAACATATATGGCGGAAGAGATGCAGATGGGGATTGCCGGTGGCCGGAGAAGGCGCCGTCTCTGCTGGCTAAGTAAGCGTCCAACACAAAAAGGACGTAGCCACAGGCGCACAAATGACAGAAGACCGAAAAGAACAGCTCTAACATTAACGAGAAGACAGAATAGCAACATAGAGTATCTGTTGGTAAGAACGGACGGGCACGTCCACGGACGAGCTGCTGCGGCAAACTCAAGACAAACCCCAAAACCGAAAACGCAACCTAACAGAATGGAGCGCTCCAATAGTTTAGTTTTACAACTCCTGCTCCACTTCTCACGGATCAAAACCACCTCTTATGCTTCCTCCTATCGCCATGGGGCATCAGTTCCTTGCCCCCAAAATGCCCCTCTCGTGGTGAGGGACACGCTGATAACCATTCGACTTTCCACGGCTACCGCTGTACTCGTCACCTCTCGCATATCCTCTGCCACTGCCGCCAAAGCGACCTCTGCCTCCCCCCCTTCCTGCAAATGCAGGACATAAAAAACATATACAGAGCTCAGGGTATCTTCACAAGCACGGCTCACACTTCTGCTAGCAGCTTACATTATTCATTTGAATAGGGCAAATGCATCAAAATGGACAACTATTGAGAAAGAAACCAACTTACTTCCTCCCCTTATTCCACTGTTAGGCTTCCGCTCCTCGACATATATCTGCCGCCCATTTATTTCAAGTGGTGAAGCCTGAAATCCACCAAGATGGTTTCAGATTATGACTAGCTAAACTATGCTAAATAACAACGATCATCACTACAGTTGAACAAGCCAAACCTAAGCAATATAATTTTTAAACGAGAAATTAAAGAATTATTAAGAGTATCAAATGTGAATTCCAATAAACAACCCTCAATGCATTGTGAACGCCACTCAGTTCCTCGAATTCCACAAAAGCATAGTAGCCACCAGTCTCCTGCAAATTCCACCATCAATCAAATGAACATTTGCTCATGTTATATACCAAGTGGTGAATCAGAATCAGAAAGCCAATTCAATTGCAAACCTTTCGGCTTCTGATAGCAACACCATCAGGGATGAGCTGGCCAAACTTCTTGAACTCATTCTCAAGATCAGCCTCAGTTACATTTTGCGGCACATTCCCAACATAAACAGATTTGCTCTCTAATTTATGAAATAAATATTACAATCAGCAAACAGTGGGGAACTTAAACAAACAAATGTAAATTAGGCAAGCATAAAGACAGAAAAACCTTCTTCATCATGGCCTTCTGCGTAGAAGTCAGATTTTGGCTTATCTGCTGCCACCGATGAAGTCCCTAGAGTTGCCTGGCTTGCTTCTGTTGTAGGGTGAGGTTTATTCACAGGCGCTGATTGAGCAAAAGGGAACGGAGGTGGGGCTTTTGCGGTTCTTAGCTGCATCATCAGAATCATCATTTTAAAGACATGTCATCTAGATAGCACAACACAATGCATATGAAGGAAAGGAAGGTCCCACATACAATAGAAGCATATGTCTTCTTTACGGGCTCCCCAACAGGTTCCTCAACATGAGGCTGCACAGGCGGAGGTTGTGCTGGCTCCTCTGGTGCCATCGCCATTCCATTCGAGAAGGAAGAAAGTGCTTCCTCTTGAAGAGATTCATCTCCCCAGTTGTCCGACTGAGAAACTACTTGCAGTGGTGGCTCAGAGTAAGTGTAACTGTCAACAGCATCATTTTCTTCAGATGTTACTGGAACAGCTTGCATTGTTCGACTTTCTTCATGAATGTACTCTGCACCTGCAGGCGGAGCATTTAAACAAAATGCCAACAAAACTTTGAAGCAGCAACGATACAGGACCATGGACATTACCAGGAGACACTAATATTTCTCCATGGAAGCATTATAATTTGGAACAATCTGTGCTCAGCTGGTGTAAAATCTAAACTACCATTTCTATTATTGCCCAGAGATATTAAACATAATGACTTGCATGAACATTCTCAACACAGTGTACCTTATTTACGTTGCCACTGGAAAAAAATTTGAAATCTTATTTGGAGTTAAATCAACTGTATGTACTCAACGAAGAAATAGATAAGGGAGAGACGGTCAATACAGGCAAGCAGATATGGCGCGTGCTGTAACATATCCATAACATCATTGGCTATTTCATGGGTAATAACAATTAAAATGCAAAGACCAATAGTTTATATATTTATTTAGGATGATAAATCTTACTTGTTTGGACTGTGTTGGATGCCATGTTAGTCTCAAAGGCTTCGTGAGCTCTCACCTGTGCAGGTTGCACTTGTTCTTGGTCAACAAAGTGGAAATAATCATTGAGCACAAAATAACCTTTCTCCTGAGGCGCAAGGAAAAACATCTGGATAAATTTCCTTTGGTTGCTGTACTCTTTGGTCTGTACAAGACCAGAGACCATCACTAGCACCCCATCTCCCCATGAGTTGGCAAAGTTGGCAGTTTTTATCTCGATTTGGGTGAAATTGAGGGACATGATAAGGGAGTGTATATCCTGCAGGCAACAAATTTGTTATTATAAAGTAACAAAGGAAACAAACAAAAAAGTGGCAGACTCAAATTGCATATATAATTGAGTTGTTTAGGGGCAACAGGTGTATTTGAACCAGCAGAGCAAACAAACAAAACAGCATAGAGGGCAACAGAACAGCATCAATAAGTAGACTCAACGAAGAAAAGGCGCAAACAAAACGACTAATAAGTATGCAACTCAGCAGATGGACAAACACCACATACAGGACAAACTAATGATGCAACATGGCAAGGTAACATACCATGAGCGCAGAAGTTATGCTAAAACCTACATGAATGCCAAGCATTGAGATGGTAAAAATCAGTCAAAACACTGACAGTCCAAAATACCACAAAAGCACAGCCCAAATATATATAAACCTTAAATAGTTGACACATACTGTATAAAGGTAATATATAGATTGTGAGAGATAGCAACCATCATTGAGTTAGCAGTGGTGTTGGTCCCGTTGAGGTCGTCGACGCGGACCATGGTGCTTGCTTCGCTGTAGAACTGGTGGACGACATCGGGGTTCTGCTGCAACAGATTGTAGTAGTTGCGGAGGAAGTAAGTGCCCACCTGCCAGCCAAATCCAATCGCAACATCAGTCACCGATCCGAGCATAAGAGGGCGCAAAAGGTTCGGGGGAGACAGAGATAAGGAAGGGGGATTACTTGAGTCGCCGCCGCCGCCGAAGCCATGGGGAGTGCAGTGGAGTAGGGAATAACCCTAGATCTGCTGATTCCGCGGGCAAGATCTAAAAGGGAGAGCGTCTCGAAATCCGAAGCCGCTGCAGCAGCAGCCGCCGCCGCGAGAGGATGTGTCCGCCCTGATTGCTCGTGCGTATTCGCGTCTGCACCTTTCGCAGGATGGAGAGGAGAGGAGATGGATTGGCGTCGCGTGGGTGGACTCGACTCGACTCGTCTCTTATGACGGCCGGGAGGAGGGGCACGAGGGGAGGGAGAGAGATACCGGTTGCCCTTGCCCTACGATGCGATTCGATCTCACTTTCCTTTCAGGATTCTGTTGGATTTCCTGGCCTATCGTCATTTGGGCTTCAGTTTGGCCCATGGTCTCCACTCCAAAAAACAAAAACTTAGCCCATGGTCTAGGCCTTTTTTTATTATTATTAAAAGATGGTATACGGTCATTCATCTAAAAAAGAAAAAAAATCCCTCAAAAAAATTCTAAAAATTAAAAAATGGTATAGGGTCATTTGCAGCTCGTTCTACCGCTTATTCTTGTAGTTTTATTTTTAAAATTCAAGATAGTAACATAGAAGCTCATAGCTTAGCTAGATATGCTCTTAATCTAGCTCCACGAAGTCTTGTGTGGTTTGGCCAACCACATAATGTAAGCATTATCCCACTCTCCGTGGAATTCGATCAATACAGTATAGGCTAACCCCTAAAGAAAAGATAATATAGGGTCATTTGGGGCCTATGTGTTGGTACCAAAATATTTTGATGGATTTTTTCATATGTGCTAAGTTTTAGGAGGTTGGTTGTTTGTTCATTTTTTTTCTTAGATCCATTTTTTAAACGACATATCTCGTGAACGGTGCATCTAAATTACAAACTATTTTCATTGTTTAGTTTCTTAGGCCGAGATCTTTAAAAGTATTTCCCATGTTAATTTTGACGAAAAAAATTGGCAAAATTTGTTCTCCAAAACTATACTAACTCGTGTTCTCACACTGTACTAATATGTGCTACCAAGCGAACTAATTTGTGCTCCGACGGGTGAGGCCCACATGATGCTCTGTGTGAAGCACACCTATGCTCCCAGAGTGAATTAATATGTGCTCCCAATTTGTACTAACATTTGCTCCCAAGTGTAATAACTTGTGCGCTCGTGGGGTGAAGCACACATGTGCTCCCAAAGTGAACGAACATGTGCTTTCAAACATATTGTACTAACTTCCTAGCTGAACTAACGTGCGCTCTCGTGGGATGAGGCGCACCTTGTGCTCCCGCGTGATACACACATGTGTTCCACAAGGGAGCACACTTGTGCTCTTGCGTGAAGCACACAAATCATTCCCCTTGTGCCTTTATAAGGCGGTCTCCATCTCGACCAGGACGAAAATGATTTGCCTTTTGCTGAACTTCTCTTCTCCATTTTCGTGGTGTGGATCGCTTCTCGTGCTTTATCGTATGAAATCTTCTCAGCAAACCCTTTTGAGGCTCTTCCAGATGATACCATCACGACCCGTGTGAGCAAGATGGTTCAACCGAGGGATTGTTGGAAGATGAGGAACACTTCTGCCCATAGCTCTTGTTGGCATGGACGAGGGTGAGAGAACGAAGATCTTGGTGGTGAGCGGTTTTATCATATTGTTCTTAGATATGTTGCTTACTTAGTGCCTTCATAAATGTGTTTAACTAATTGTATTTCTAGGAGTGCTTCTATGACTTCATAGGTTGGCCCAATTCGGATGTGCTAGTGGACAACCTAATCCCCACAACCATGAATGGTTGTGAGGACCCACAAGCGAGGAAGGTCGCTCCTCCTTTCCCTGGCTCATGCTTGGTACGCTTTCATTTTCTTCTCTGTGTGATTATTTCTCCGTCCGTACGTCTTCCCAATGCATGGTGACGGAGAACCTCTCGGGTCTGCCTCTTCTCCTAATTGTTAGGGTTACATCTTTCACTTTAGGCTACAGATGCATGCTGACGGAGAACCCCTCGGGTCTGCCCCATGTCTTGCAGAAGCACAGTCACTCCAAATTTTCGAGGGATAGTGGGTTCCTGCTCGGTCCAAGCTCCGGTTTGTGACCTCTAATCCTAGTAGTCGTTCTTTGATCCTATGACCTTGTCCTGGTGTGATTTAGTTTCGTGAGTTTATAATCGTCGGGTCATTATCATGATGTTGAGGGTGCCGCAAAGGGAGCATCTGAGCTCCTCAGATGGCACCCCTCCCCTGATACATCCCAAAGAATTATAATTTTTGTATGACTAGCAAAAGAGCATGTGCGTTGCAACAGGAGAAAAAACATAACACGCGCTCTTAACCCAAAAACCATCATTCAAGACCACAAATAGGTCCATATTCTTTACTTTAGCGAGGCACCATATTTGTGTTGCCGCTTATCCTCCTTCTCACCCTCGCCAGCAGTGGCCTCAGTGTTCACACTAACAAAAACGTGTTTGAATGTGGTTCATCCTAAGGCGTCTCTCTCGACCTCTCTCTCTATCGCTTTCTCTCACTCTCACGATAAGAACTGTTATTTTCCCCTGCAACGTTTTTCAAAGGTATGCATGTGTAGTTATCGATGTTTTGTTTTCCCTATATGGTTATAGTGGGTGTTTATTTGTAATCTGGATCACCGCCGGTACGAATGAAAAATGGATCGTGCACTATAGATTATAAGTTTGCTTCCAAAAAACATTTTAAAAATATTTAACAAGTAAAATTAACATCATATTCAGATTTCACATATTTTTCTAATCAAATTTCATAGATAACATGTTAAAATCAGAGTTACGATTTAAAAGATATGGATAATTTAGAAAATCATTTGTTTGACTTAAATATCTTCCAAAATAATATTTAAAAATACCTATGTAAAATAATCTCATATTCATATTTTACATATTTTTTCAATCAAATTTCATATATAGCATGTTCAAATCGGAGTTGCGTTTTAAAAGATATGGATGATTTAGAAAAGTATTTGTTTGACTTAAATATGATCCGCGGATGAATTGCCTAAAAGGTCAGGGGGTGAAAGCACAAGTGCTCCCTGGATGATTTTGGTAATTAATGTCAACATATCTCTTGTTGCACTAATGCTTTTATCTAGTGTATTTTAGACAAGTTCAACAATGGCGTGGAAAGGACAAGAGGATGTGGAACCCATTCAAGGCATCTAGGACATGCATTGGCAAAAGCTCACGACTCTTCATTTCTATTTTAGTGGTCCAAGATCACATTGAGTCCATAGGAAAGCCAATACTATTAAGAGGGGATGATGTGTTGCTTAATGGCTTGCTTGCTGAAATGCTTAGTGATATGCTCCAAATCCCTCAAGCACTTTCTCATTCCAAATATGTCAATACCCTAAACTCCAACTCGGCCCCACCAATTCTTTCTATCTGGAGCCACCGAGTACATATGACATAGCCACTGCCGGAAACCCCGACAGTTCAGTCACACCGATACGGATCTCGGTCTCATCGAGATGGCCTTGCCAATTCTCTGTTGCCTATTGCAATTATTCCGGTCTCACCGAAATAGCGATCAGTCTCACCAAGTTGGCTTGACATTTTCTCTGTTGCCTTATTGCTTCACTTCGGTCTTACTGAGTTGATGCAAATGGTGCCACCGAGTTTATATTTGCCCTAAGTCCTAGCACATCGGTCCCACCGAGATTCCTAACGTTCACATTTTGAACTAAAATCGGTATCACCGAGTTCTTCTATTCGGTCTGACCGAGTTGGGTCAAATGTGTGTAACGGTTGGATTTTGTGTGGAGGCTATATATACCCCTCCACCCCCTTCTCCGTATGTATGAGAGCCATCAGAATGTGCCTACACTTCCAGCATACATTTTCTGAGAGAGAACCACCTACTCATGTGTTGAGATCAAGATATACCAATCCTACCACAAGAATCTTGATTTGTAGCCTTCCCAAAGTTGCTTTCTTCCACCATATCCAAATCTGTGAGAGAGAGTTGAGTGTTAGGGAGACTATCATTTGAAGCACAAGAGCAAGGAGTTCATCATCAGCACAACATATATTACCTTTTAGAGAGTGGTGTCTCCTAGATTAGTTAGGTGTCACTTGGGAGCCTCCATCAAGTTGTGGAGTTGAACCAAGAAGTTTGTAAGGGCAAGGAGATCGCCTACTTCGTGAAGATCTACCCGAGTGAGGCAAGTCCTTCGTGGGCGATGTCCATGGTGGGATAGACAAGGTTGCTTCTTCGTGGACCCTTCGTGGGTGGAGCCCTCTATGGACTCGTGCAATCGTTACCCTTCGTGGGTTGAAGTCTCCATCAACGTGGATGTACGATAGCACCACATATCAGAACCACGCCAAAAATCTCCATGTCTTCATTGCGTTTGCACACTCCAATCCCATCCCTTTACTTTCTTGCAATTAGCATGCTTTACTCTTTCCGCTGCACATACTCTTGCCATGCTTGCTTGAAATGTATTATGAATGCTTAAACTTGTGCTAAAGCTCCACCTTAACTTCAAGAACTTAAAAACTGGCACTTTTGCTTGTTAAGGGTCTAATCACCCCCTCCCTCTAGACCCCTCTTCTCGATCCTTTCAATTGGTATCAGAGCATTGGTCTCCATTGCTTTGGTTTAATCACCATTGGAGGAAGATGGATGAGTCTACGATCGGGAGTATTAGACATAGAGAGTCTATGCTTGACAGAGAGTTCTATAATTCTTGGAAGAATGAGATGCTTGAGATTTTCAATGAATATGACTTGAACAAGTATATCACTATCCCTCATGTACCCCTCCCATCGATCCCTTGCATCCTACCCCCGATGAGTATCTTGACATGACCCGCAATCTTAGAACTATTGATCTTATCATTAGAGGATTGCCTAGGAATTTGCTTGTATGCTTGCCTAAATTTGAATGTGCTTATACTATATGGAAATATCTTGAGGAGCATTTTCCAAATTATTCCTTGAAAAATATAGATGAGATTCTTCAAAACTCAATTACTTTTCAAAAATTGTATCCGAGTGATCCTAAATTTGATGATTGTCTATTTGAGCTCCGTGACCTTATGCGTGCCAAGGGAGATGTTGGAGTCATCAGTAGCATCATTTTGCAAATTATTAGAATCCATAAATATGCCAATTGTCATGGTCATAAATCTAATGAATCACTCTCTCTAGGTGATGACCATTCACATGATGATGTTGAACATGGATATTATGATGAGGATGATGATAGTGACTTTCATCTTGATGAGTCGATGAGACACTTTGGTCTTATGGCTAACCTACGTGGTTACATGACTGGAGGAAAGGAGTGGATTCTCGATAGTGGATGTACTGATCATATGACCCGAGATAAGGACATGTCCCATGAGCTTGCTAAGAACGATGGTCATGCAAGTATGTCATTTTTGGAGATAACTCCAAGGGTAAGGTACTTGGCGTTGGTTAGGTGGCCATTTCCAATGATAGCTCTATCCAAAATGTTATGCTCGTTGAATGTCTTGGCTACAATCTACTTTTTGTATCTAGACTAGCTGACTTCGGTTTCAATATCATATTTACTGAAGTAGATTGCCAAGTGTTTCGAAGAGATAATCATAAAATGGCCTTTACCGATATTCGTAGAGGTGACCTAGACATTGTTGATTTCACTAAGAAAGCTCAACCTCGTACTTGCTTAATTGCTAAATCTTCTAAAGGTTGGTTATGGCATAGAAGGTTTGGTCATGTGGACATTGATGTCTACTATGCAACTTTATTCTTGTAGACTCGTGTTGGGCCTCCAAGCCCAGAGTTTTGTAGGACAGTAGCAATTTTCCCTCAAGTGGATGACCTAAGGTTTATCAATCCGTGGGAGCTGTAGTATGAAGATGGTCTCTCTCAAACAACCGTGCAACCAAATAACAAAGAGTCCCTTGTGTCCCCAACACACCAAATACAATGGTAATTTGTATAGGTGCACTAGTTCAGCGAAGAGATGGTGATACAAGCGTAGTAATGATAGTAGATATTGATTTTTGTAATAGGAACAATAAAAAACAGCAAGGTAGCAATTTATAAAATGGAGCAGAAACGGTATTGCAATGCTTGAAAATGAGGCCTAGGGTTCATACTTTCACTAGTGCAATTTCTCAACAATGCTAATATACTTGGATCATATAACCATCCCTCAACGTGCGATGAAGAATCACTCCAAAGTTCCTATCTAGGGGAGAACATAAGAAGAAATTGTTTGCAGGGTATGAAACCACCTCAAAGCTATTCTTTCTGATCAATCTATCCTAGAGTTCGTACTAAAATAACACCGGGCTGTTCTTTCCGGTCGATCTAACCAAGAGTTCATACTAAAATAACACCATATGATACACATCAACCAACTCTAATGTCCCCTACATACGGATGTGGAGCATCCCACGATCATCCCCATGGACGTACCTACATCTCCCACGACACCACTTGGACCCATGACAAGAGCTCGAGCAAAGGCTATCGAAGATAAGGTGAACTCGCTCCTCTCCGAACTACTCCTTTCTACGCACGAGTCATGGCTACTACCTCAAGTGGAAACATTATGTGTGATCAGGTACTTAGAAGAAGGCCACGGAATAGCTACATTCAATGGCCAAGATGGCGAGGACACAGAGAGTGAAGGCCAAGAAGAAGATACGCCGAAGTTGTCACAGCCACCGGACGACCGGTCGGGACCGGATGTCCGGCGCCTGAAGCCCAGCATGGCCAAGTCCTAGCCGACGCATGCTACAGCGAGCGTCCGGCCCGGACTGGACGACCGGCGGCACCTCCCAGCGAGCGGATGACCGGTCCGCATCGGACGACCGACAACTGCGCACCCGAAGGGAAATTAGCGGAAGTCTGAGATGACCGGACATCCGGCACCACCATCACAGAACTGAATCAACGGAAGACCGACGACTACCAGACGTTCATGAGCCACCGGACGACCGGTCCCCAGTGGACGTCCGGTGCCTGTGTGCCCGCAGCCTCGGGCTGATGCCCGTGTACCCCTTCACTTCGGCCCCCATTTGTACTATGACTATAAATAGACCTCTCCCACCTCCTAGCTAAGGTCAGCGTTGTGATAGCTCATTTGTGAGATAGAGCCTCACTCATCCATCTGGATCTGCTCCTCCGCGAGAGACCGTGCCTCTACGGAGAAGATCCATTTGGATTCAAGGCCCCTAACGGGAAGAACTCAAGACCTCCTCTCGGAGAAGAACCGGTTACCCCGTGTATCGTCCCTTGTTGGATTCGGATCTTGTATCACTTTGTGTCTCAATGATCTAGCGCATGTGTCACTTTATTCTTGTTGGTTGAGTGTTTTCTCATGTTTTCCTCTCGTTTCCCTCCTAGTGTTCTTCATGTTCGTGGTAGGAATCCCTCCAAACGTGAAAGATCGGCCTCTAGGGTTGTACCCTACATCATCTTGGTATCATGAGCCACATTGATCACGTTCTTGGAGCCCCTACCCTTTGTTTCCTAGCTTGATTTTGTTGTTTCCATCCTAATCCGAAAATCTCCACCAAAAATAGCCCCCGATTTTTTTTGTGATTTGTTGGTATGTTGAAATTTTGTTGGAGTTGATCCATGGATTTGTGTTGCCTCATGTGGATCTAGCTTTCCCCCATCTTCTCCACCATTTCCATCCACAAAATTGCTCGGATTTGACCTCTCCACCTTCCTCCTCCACGAAAACGAGCTGTTCATCCCGTGCCCGAAATTGCCCAGGCACCGGATGACCGCTGGCCACCGGACATCCGGCGACCTGACGACCGTTCCCTCACGGACGTCCATTGAACCCTGACGAAACTGAAAAATTTCAGTTCGGCCACCACCACCTCTCCACTTTCCACCACCTTTTGCAAACGCCTATACCACCTCAGCTTTCCACAAACACCACCATCGTTCACCGATACCACCTATGACTATTTTGACATGTTTTGGTCTTTGAGATTTTGAGTTGTGGTTCCCGTGTCCTATTGTGTTTTGGCTATATAGGTACGGTTCGACATCATCATCACCACCGCTCATCTTCACAAAGGACTCATCATCGCCAAGGACGGTAACCTCGATGACATTTTTGTCTATTCCATGCCATTTGCATTGATAACCACATAGCCTTACTTTTTGCGTTGCTTACCCGTCGAGACTAGCCATTGAGTATAGCCGGCAACGTGACTTGTGCACATTAGTGATCATACTCCATAGCATACATACCATATCATAGTGGTGCATATCTTGGTATCATCTTTTGTGTCACAAAGTTGTCATCGCATACACAATTGCTATCTGGGTTTGTGCAGTTTTTTGCATGAGAAAAGAGCTCAAAAGTGAAAGAGCCAAACAAGCTTTTAAGCAAAGAAGGAAAGATAAGCAAAGAGCTTATAAGCAAGAACCATAGCATCATACTACATTAAGATTGTCATACCCGATCATCTTGGATCATACCACCGGTATACCACACATATAACATACTTGGGATAGGAGTGGTTGTTTTTTTTGCTTAGTAGGATGTGCATAAGTTTCGTATCCGCCTATTGTGCAATTGTGCTAGCGTCTCTCTAGTGTTGTGCAATGATACGTCTCCGTCGTAACTATAATTTTTGATTGTTCCATGCCAATATTATTCAACTTTCATATACTTTTGGCAACTTTTTATACTATTTTTGGGACTAACATATTGATCCAGTGCCCAGTGCCAGTTCCTTTTTGTTGCATGTTTTATGTTTTGCAGAAACCCCATATCAAACAAAGTCCAAACGGGATAAAAATGGACGGAGAATATTTTTGGAATATTTATGATTTTTGTGAAGAAGAATCAACGCGAGACGGTGCTCGAGGGGGCAACGAGGCAGGGGGGATGCCCCCCTGACCCTCGTGGGCACCTCTTCAGGCGGTTGATGCTCTTCTTTTGTCGCAAGAAAGCTAATTTTTGGAGAAAAATCTTGGCGAATGTTTCAATCCAATCGGAGTTACGGATCTCCGGATATATAAGAAACGGTGAAAGGGCAGAATCTGGGAAAGCAGAAACAGAGAGAGACAGAGATACAGATCCAATCTCGGAGGGGCTCTCGCCCCTCCCACGCCATGGAGACCATGGACCAGAGGGGAAACCCTTCCCCCATCTAGGGAGAAGGTCAAGGAAGAAGAAGACGAAGGGGCTCTCTCTCCCCCTTGCTTCCAGTGGCGCCGGAACACCGCCGGGGCCATCATCATCACCGCGATCTACACCAACACCTCCATCATCTTCACCAACATCTCCATCAGCTTCCCCCATCTATATTCAGCGGTCCACTCTCCCGCAACCCGTTGTACCCTCTACTTGAACGTGGTGCTTTATGCTTCATATTATTATCCAATGATGTGTTGCCATCCTATGATGTCTGAGTAGATTTTCGTTGTCCTACCGGTGATTGATGAATTGCTATGATTGGTTTAATTTGCTTGTGGTTATGTTGCTGTCCTATGGTGCTCTATGTGTCGCACAAGCGTGAGGGATTCCCGCTGTAGGGTGTTGCAATATGTTCATGATTCGCTTATAGTGGGTTGCTTGAGTGACAGAAGCATAAACCCGAGTAAGGGGGTTGTGGCGTATGGGATAAAGGGGACTTGATGCTTTAATGTTATGGTTGGGTTTTACCTTAATGATCTTTAGTAGTTGCGGATGCTTGCTAGAGTTCCAATCATAAGTGCATATGATCCAAGAAGAGAAAGTATGTTAGCTTATGCCTCTCCCACATAAAACTTGCTATCCGTCTAGTAAAGTAGTCAATTGCTTAGGGACAATTTCACAACTCCTACCACCACTTTTCCACACTCGCTATACTAACTTTACTGCTTCTTTATCTAAACAACCCCTAGTTTATATTTACGTGCTCTTTATTATCTTGCAAACCTATCCAACAACACCTACCAAGTACTTCCAGTTTCATACTTGTTCCAGGTAAAGCAAATGCTAAGCGTGCGTCGAGTTGTATCAGTGGTCGATAGAACTTGAGGGAATATTTGTTCTACCTTTAGCTCCTCGTTGGGTTCGACACTCTTACTTATCAAAAGAGGCTACAATTGATCCCCTATACTTGTGGGTTATCAAGACCTTTTTCTAGCACCGTTGCCGGGGAGTCATAGCGTGGGGTGAATATTCTCGTGTGTGCTTGTTTGCTTTATCACTAAGTAATTTTTATTTGCTGTTCTTAGTTGTTCTCTATCTTTAGTTATGGATATGGAACACAAAATACCAAAAAAATAGGTGTACTTGCTACTCATGGAGATGGGGAACCTCCTAAAACCCTCGATGCTCATTATGTGAAAGATATTATGTACTACTTTGATAATCCTGAGAAAACCCCATTCAATTATGTTATGGGAGACACGTTGGATCAACGTGAATACTTTAGGGATTATCGCTTGACACAAAAAGGGAAACTATTATGGGATCAAATTTATATGTTGTATTGGTATGCTAGGCAACTATGCTTGGGATATGATTATACTTGTTGCTCTAGGATGAAGGCTCCACACCTCCCCTTTTCATGCAAATTTAATGATAATAAAACCTTCGCTTCTTATGCTAATGTTAAATATGATTACTATGATGTGGAACAAATAGAAGAATTCATTGCTTTTATGGGTGCTTATGAAATTGAATCTTTATTTAAAGAGTGAAAATCTTGATGATGCTGTTTACAGACCTGAAAATTTTGCTATACTTAAATATTGCTATGAGAATTATGAATTAAATTCCGATATTGATGCATTTATTGAGGAAGTCTCCGCTGTCCAAGAAGAGATTAATATTTTGTAGGAGTCTATGGAAGAAGAAATTGATGAAACTGTGAGCTCATTGGATGAAAAAGATGATGATGAGGGCGAAGAACAAAAGGAGGAAGAGCGGATTAGCTACCCGTGCCCACCTTCTAATGAGAGTAACTCTTCAACTCACAATTGTTTTATTTCCCTTCGTGCTTACCGAAGGATGATTGCTATGATTGTTATGATCCCATTGATTCTCTTGAAATACCCCTTTTTGATGATGCTTGTGGCCAAGATGCCAATATGAATTATGCTTATGGAGATGAACTTGCTATAGTTCCTTATGTTAAACATGAAATTGTTGCTATTGCACCCACGCATTATAGTCCTATTACCTTTTTGAATTCTCCAAACTACACTATATCGAAGAAGTTTATGCTTATTAAGGGTTATATTGATGGGTTGCCTTTTACCGTTGCACATGATAATTTTGATGGATGTAATATGCATGTGCTTGCTGCTCCTACTTGCAATTATAATGGAGAGGAACTATATCTCCACCTCTCTATGTTTCCCGCATGATAAAATTGCAAGAAACTGCTTATACTATGCATTGGCCTTTACTATGTGTGCAAGAATTGTTCTTTTATGACATGCCGATGCATAAGATGAGAGTTAGACTTAGTTGTTGCATGATATATGTTACTTTGTGCTCACTATTAAATTACAAATCATTGTTAATTAAAATTGGCTTTGATATACCTTGCGATCCGGGTGGATCCATTACTTGAGCACTATATGCCTAGCTTAATGGCTTTAAAGAAAGCGCTGCCAGGAAGACAACCTGGAAGTTTTAGAGAGTCATTTATTTCTGTTGAGTGCTTTTATATAGTCTAAAAATAAAATAAAAATAAAGAGGGGAACCCAAAACTTTTCAAAAAGGAAAGTGAAAGGGAGAGAGACAAGCATTGTTGAAGTGGGAGAGCTCCTTGAACTTTGTTCATGCTCATGGAAACTTTGTGAATCTTAATTACAGAAAATTTTCATCAAAAATAATTATCCCCTTGTACAATTCCATTGTATTATAAAAATAATGTGCCAAGGTTTGCCTTTAGGATGTTTACAATGCTTGTTGGTTTGTACGGCGCAGGACAAAAACTTTGGGTGTAATGCGCGGTTTTACATTTTTTACTGGAACGTCAAACGGTTCTGAAACTTTTTGCACTATCTTGCTATACAAATTGTTTATTTTTTCTAAGTTTGGTAGAATTTTTTGGGTAACATAAGTATGGTGAATGTTCAGATTGCTACAGACTGTCCTGTTTAAGACAAATTCTTTTTTTGATGCATAGTTTGCTTGTTTTGATGAAACTATCAATTTCTATCAGTGGATTAAGCCATGGAAAAGTTATATTACAGTAGACACAATGCAAAAACAAAATATGAACTGGTTTGCAACAGTACTTAGAGTAGTGATTTGCTTTATTATACTAACGGATCTTACCGAGTTCTTTGTTGAAGTTTTGTGTGGATGAAGTGTTTGATCGAGGAAGTCTCGATATGAGGAAAAGGAAGAGAGGCAAGAGCTCAAGCTTGGGGATTCCCAAGGCACCCCAACTAAATATTCAAGGAGACTCAAGAGCCTAAGCTTGGGGATGCCCCGGAAGGCATCCCCTCTTTCTTCAACAAGTATCGGTATGTTTTCGGACTCGTTTCGTTCCTGCGATATGTGCAAGTCTTGGAGCGTCTTTTGCATTTAGTTTTCACTTTTTCTTTTATGCACCATGCTGGTACGAGATAGTCCTTGGTTGATTTATAGAATGCTCTTTGCACTTCGCTTAAATCTTTTGAGTGCGGCTTTATAGAATGCTTCATGTGCTTCACTTATATCTATTTAGAGAGATGACAGGAGTTGGTTTCACATGGTTAGTCATAAAATCCTACATAAAACTTGTGGATCACTGAATATGATATGTTGGATTCCTTGCAATAGTTTTGCGATATAGATATGATAATATGTGGGAGATTCTAGTAGATGGTTATGTTTAGTAAGGATATTGGTGTTAAGGTTTGTGATTCCCGAAGCATGCACATATGGTCTCCTAACTATGTAACCAAATTGGCGCGCATTGTATTTTGATTGTTTATCTTTGCATGAAGGTCGGGCGCGCGCGATGGTTAACTCCTACCAACCTCCCCCTTAGGAGCATGCGTAGTAGTACTTTTCTTTGAGGGCTAATAACTTTCGCAATAAGTATATGAGTTCTTTATGACTAATGTGAATCCATGGATTATACGCACTCTCACCCTTCCATCATTGCTAGCCTCTTCGGTACCGTGCATTCCCCTTTCTCACCTCGAGAGTTGGTGCAAACTTCGCCGGTGCATCCAAACCCCGTTATATGATATACTCTATCACACATAAGCCTCCTTATATCTTCCTCAAAACAGCCACCATACCTACCTATCATGGCATTTCCATAGCCATTCCGAGATATATTGCCATGCAACTTCCATCGTCATCATATACATGACTTGAGAATTCATTGTCATATTGCTTTGCATGATCGTAAGATAGCTAGCATGATGTTTTCATGGCTTGTCCGTTTTTTGATATCTTTGCTATGCTAGATCATTGCACATCCCGGTACACCGCCGGAGGCATTCATATAGAGTCATGTCGTTGTTCTAGTATCGAGTTGTAAGTAAATAAAAGTGTGATGATCATCATTATTAGAGCATTGCCCAATGTGAAAAAAAGAGAGGCCAAATAAGCCTAAGAAAGGGGGGGCAAAGAAGCCAGCCCAAAAAAAAGAGAAAAAAAGGGGCAATGTTACTATCCTTTTACCACACTTGTGCTTCAGAGTAGCACCATGTTCTTCATATAGAGAGTCTCCTATGTTATCACTTTCATATACTAGTGGGAATTTTCATTATAGAACTTGGCTTGTATATTCCGATGATGGGCTTCCTCAAATGCCCGAGGTCTTCATGAGCAAGCAAGTTGGATGCACACCCACTTAGTTTCCAGTTTGAGCTTTCATACACTTTTAGCTCTTAGTGCATCCGTTGCATGGCAATCCCTACTCCTCACATTGACATCAATTGATGGGCATCTCCATAGCCCATTGATTAGCCGCGTCGATGTGAGACTTTCTCCCTTTTTGTCTTCTCCACACAACCTCCACCATCATACTCTATATCCACCTATAGTGCTATATCCATGGCTTACACTCATGTATTGCATGAAGGTTGAAAAAGCCGAAGCGCGTTAAAAAGTATGAACCAATTGCTTGCCTGACACCGGTATAGGCATGAGGGGTACCTTGTGTTAAGAAAAGGGAGCATACAAGACTATATGATTTTGTAGGGATAACATTCTGTAAGCATTGATATTTTGAAAGGCATGATTGTTTGTTCGGATGCCTGACTATTATTGTTTTTATGTCAAATGATAGACTATTGCTTTGAATCACTCGTTGAGGGAGTCTAGGATTAGGGGGTGTCCGGATAGCCGAACTATCATCTTTGGCCGGACTCGTGGACTATGAAGATACAAGATCGAAGACTTCGTCCCATGTCCGGATGGGACTTTCCTTGGCATGGAAGGCAAGCTTGGCGATACGGATATGTAGATCTCCTACCATTGTAACCGACTCTGTGTAACCCTAGCCCTCTCCGATGTCTATATAAATCGGAGGGTTTTAGTCCATAGGAAGAACAACAATCATACCATAGGCTAGCTTCTAGGGTTTAGCCTCTTTGATCTCGTGGTAGATCTACTCTTGTACTACCCATATCATCAATATTAATCAAGCAGGAGTAGGGTTTTATCTCCACCGAGAGGGCCCGAACCTGGGTAAAAACATCGTGTCCCTTGTCTCCTGTTACCATCCGCCTAGACGCACAGTTTGGGACCCCCTACCCGAGATCCGCCGGTTTTGACACTGCCATTGGTGCTTTCATTGAGAGTTCTTCTGTGCCGTCGCCATCAAGAAGGATGCCTCATCCCATCTTTAAAGACGGCACCGTTGCTAAAGGAGCTTTGGCCATCGGCCAAACTCTCCGGCTTGGCGGTTTTCTTATGACCGCCTGTTCGGCCGCCGCGCCGACGATGACTTCTCGGGTCATCGAAAGCAATCTTCATGTCAACTCGGAACTCGCCGACCAGTTAGATCCAATGGAGCTCTTTTCCTTAAACGAGCTCTTGGATCGCATCGCCGCCCTGGGAGTCGCTACAGACTACGGCCAGATTGGGCCTAAAACCGATCTGAGAGAGATTAACTCTCCCCAGGCTACCCACCACGTTGATGTGGTAGAGGAACAATATGGCGACCCTTCTTCTATCCTAAGGACTAGCTATGTCCAGATTCCTGACCCCTCCATGCCAGATTCCCGCGGAGGGGAGAACACCACTCAAGCCCTGAACTTAAAGTCAAGCAGCGGGGTAGATTCATCGGACAACGTCCAAGAACCCAAGCTTCCAAGTTCGGAAACTTCTTGGCCCCTGAGTCTTAGATCGGACGGAGTTCGGAATTTAACTCCACCCGCCCACCCAAACATAAGCGATCTATCCCAAATTCGGCAAGAGCCCGCTGAAACAGTACATCATTACTGGGCCAGATTCCTCCTGGTCATGAACAGGATAAAGGACTGCTGTGAAGAGGATGCAATTTCATTCTTCTGCATTAATTGCACGGACGAAGGAATCCTCAACGCCGTAAGTCATCGCGAAATTACACGCTTTGCTGACTTGGCGTCCATAGTACGAAAGTACTGTGTGATGGAGAGCGCCCGAAAAACCGAAATCAATTTTTGGGATAATCCGGCCTTGAACACAACCCTAGTCCAAAGTAAAAGGGTGCATCATTACTAGGCACCTGGGTTAAACACCAAAAAGCAAAAACGCTCTAAAGGGCATGGAACCGTACTGGAGGGATGGCTCAATGGACCCTGCAAAATTCATAGTACATAGGGCGCCACTCCAACTCATAGCCTTAGAGCATGTTGGATACTACGGCAGGTGGCCAAAAGTGGCGAAGCGCTTCTAGCTCCAGAGCACCAGCCCAGCAATACCAGTACAGTATTAACAGTCTTCGAAACTTTCGCATCAAATAATATGCGGAAACGAACACTCCGCAGCCTTGCCGAAATCCACCAAGTAGCAATAATAAATCCATGGAGTGACACAGCTATTACCTTTAACGCCAGTGACGAACCTAAATTCCGAACAGCCCGAGCACTAGCCGCATTGGTCCTCAGTCCAATAGTGGACGGCTTTCACCTTACCAAGGTACTCATGGACGACGGTAGCGGATTAAACCTCATTTACAAGGAAACCCTTCGAAAAATGGAAATAGACTGGAGCCGCATTGAGAGAAGCAGCATAACCTTTAGAGGAATAATCCCCAGTCGGGAAGCATGCTGTACAGGAAAAATCACACTGGATGTGGTGTTCGGCACGCCGGATAATTACAGGTCCGAGGAGGTCACATTCCAAGTGGCCCCGTTCAGCAGCGGATACCACGCTCTATTAGGGCGAGAGGCATTCATAATTTTTCAAGCTATACCCCATTACGGGTACATGAAGCTCAAAATGCCCGGACCCAACGGAATCATCACTCTTGCTAGTGACCCGGACATAGCACTCCGCACCGAAAATAAAACAGCCGCACTTGCCCTTGAGGCACTATCCGAAGCCCTAGCGGCCGAGGAACTCACTGCGCTACGCTCCACGGTGAACAGGGACGATGTGATACTCGATAAGAGATCCAAGTCCACCTCTTTTAAACCGGCGGACGAAATAGTCAAATTCCAAGTCCATCCAACGGACCCTACAAAAACGGCCTCCATCGGGGCACAATTAAACCCTGATGTAGACACCGCACTACGAGAATTCCTACGCAAAAATTGGGATATCTTTGCCTGGCACCCTTCAGACATGCCAGGAATCCCATGCAGGCTGGCCGAGCACAGCCTAAATATCCTAAAAGGATTCATCCAGTCAAACAAGCTCTTCGGCATTTCTCCGAACCTAAGAGACATGCCATGGGAGAGGAGCTAGCCAAACTATTGGAGGCCGGATTCATAAAAGAAACATCCGGACTGGCTAGCAAACCTGGTAATGGTACCAAAGAAGGACAAATCATGGCGCCTGTGTGTCGATTTCAAGGACCTTAACAAGGCTTGCCCAAAGGATCCCTTCCCCCTTCCCCGCATCGATCAAATTATCGACGCTACCGCAGGACACGATTCATTGTGCTTCCTCGACGCATACTCCAGCTACCACCAAATTAAGATGGCAGAGCCAGACCAAGCCGCGACGGCATTCATCACTCCATACGGCCCATTCTGCTTCAACACAATGCCCTTCGGGCTCAAAAATGCCGGCACAACATACCAACGCATGATTCAGACATGTTTGGCAAACCAGATCGGCAAAACAGTGGAGGCATACATAGATGATGTGGTCGTCAAATCCAAGCATGTCGAAACTCTAGTAGACGACTTGAGGCTCACATTCGACAATCTCAGAGCATATGACATTAAGCTCAACCCGGAAAAATGCGTTTTCGGCGTACCAGCCGGAAAGCTCTTGGGCTTCATTGTATCCGGTAGAGGAATGAAGCAAACCCAGCCAAGATCCGAGCTCTGTCACAATTGGATATCCCAAAAGACCTCAAACAAATACAAAAATTGACTGGATGCGTGGCGGCTCTAAGCCGCTTTATCTCCCGCTTAGGAGAAAAGGCATTACCCCTTTATCGCCTCCTGCGGCGCACCGAACACTTCGAGTGGACGGATGCCGCCACGGCCGGACTCGAAGAAATCAAAGCCATATTGGCAACAAATCCGGTCCTGGCCGCGCCCAACATGGGCGAACCAATGCTATTATACATCGCGGCAACCCATCAAGTTGTAAGCGCGGTGCTCATTGTCGAACGAGAAACAGACGGACACAAGTTCCCTCTCCAAAAACCAGTTTACTACGTGTCCACTGTCCTAACTCCATGCAAGTCACGGTACCCGCATTATCAAAAGATAGCATACGCGGTGTTCATGGCATCCCGGAAGCTGCGACACTACTTCCAAGAGTGTTCGATAACAGTAGCCTCTGAAGTACCTCTTAGTGACATTATAAACAACCACGACGCAATGGGCCGGATTGCCAAATGGGCCATCGGGCTCCTCCCGTTCGACATAACCTACAAGCCACGGCGAGCTATTAAGTCGCAAGTTTTGGCCAACTTTGTCGCCGAATGGACTGAAGCCGAACTCCCTAAAGAGTACGGCACATATTCCAACTAGATCATGCACTTCGACGGCTCCAAAATGTTGGCTGGCCTGGGGGCTGGCATCGTTCTGACGTCCCCAACTAGAGATACAGTCCAATACGTACTTCAGATAATGTACACGGACTCCAACAACGCAGCTGAATACGAGGCCCTTCTACATGGTCTCCGGATGGCAGTCTCCATGGGCATTCAGCGCCTAGAGGTCCGCGGGGATTCAAACCTCGCGATATCCCAAATAAATGGAGACTTTGATGCCAAGGATCCAAAATGGCAGCTTATCGCAACGCCGTCCTAAAAATGTCAGCTCGGTTTGAGGGCTCGAATTTCACCATATAGCCCGGGAGAACAACCAGGCAGCAGACGTGTTGGCACGCATTGGCGCAAAGCGCGATGCCGTCCCTCCCAACATTTTCCTAGAAAGGCTTTTCAAGCCATCCGTATTATGGGAGGGAGAGTCCGGAAATAACATCCCGGACCCAACCACACTACCCCACACCGAACATTCTGACATAGTTGGTGGTTCTGCCAACGAAATAACACCGTCAGCCCACACAATAATGGCAGTCATTGCCCCGTGGACAGAACCATTCCTAGCCTACCTAACTAGGCAGGAACTTCCGAGGACCAAAACGAGGCCCGCTGCATAGTGCGGCGATCTAAAGCCTATAAGGTCCATGAGGGAGAGCTTTATAAGAAAAGCACAACCGGAGTCCTTCAAAGGTGTATCTCCGAAGAGGAAGGGCGGAATCTTCTGGCTGAAATTCATGCCGGACTCGGCGGGCACCACGCCGCAGCCCGGGCCCTTGTAGGCAAGGCCTTCCGTACAGGATTTTATTGGCCGACGGCCCGGGCAGATGCTCAGGACTTGGTCCAATGATGCGTCGGATGCCAGCTCTTTGCTAATCAAAGCCACATGCCACCTACCGCCCTCAAAACTATACCCATCACCTGGCCGTTCGCGGTCTGGGGGCTTGATATGGTTGGACCCCTTAAAGGAGGAACCCACAAGCAAAAATACCTATTGGTCATGGTGGATAAATTCACCAAATGGATAGAGGCAAAGCCTGTTAAGACGGCCGAATCCGGACCGGTGATAGACTTCATATCAGGGGTAGTACACCGTTACGGCGTCCCCCATAGCATCATCACTGATAATGGCACGAACTTCACGGCCGACGAGGTCAAACTCTGGTGCAAAAACATGGGCATCAAGCTCGACTACGCTTCAGTCTATCACCCTCAAACTAACGGTCAAGTCGAGCGAGCAAATGGTCTAATCATGAGCGGCATTAAACCCAGACTAGTGCGGTCCCTCAAGGAATCTAATACGCACTGGGTAGAGGAGCTCGACTCCGTACTCTGGGGGCTGCGGACCACGCCGAATCGCACTACCGGATTCACACCATTTTTTATGGTGTACGGCGCAGAGGCAGTTTTGCCCTGCGACATAATTCATGACTCACCTCGCGTGCGCATGTACGAAGAAAGAGAAGCCGAGCTCGATCGGCAGGACAGTTTGGACGCCTTGGAGGAGGAGCGCGACATGGCAAAAGCCCGTTCCGCATTCTATCAACAGCAGGCTCGAAGATACCAAAGCAGAGAAGTACGGGCCAAAGCTTACAATGTTGGCGAATTAGTTCTATCGCCTGCCGGACAAGAAAAAGGACAAACTCAAGCCCAAATGGGAGGGTCCCTTCATCATCGACCAAGTCCTGACCGGCGGAGCGTACCGTCTGCGGAACGCATCGGATAACCGACTTGAGCCGAACCCATGGAACGCAGCCCGTCTCCGAAGATTCTACGCCTAGCGGCGGACTCTGAGTTCGTCTCCTTCCTCCGTCTATATTTTATACTTTAACTGTCTTTTATTTCTCTCCTTCTCCCTCCTTTTTCTGAAGCCGTTGGAGGCTCGTTTGCGCACTGTTCGCACACACTTGACGCGTTATCCGCGCTCAGTATACCTGGGGGCTTCTTTAACAGAAGCTTATTTATACGGGCTTTATGCCCAACACATGTGTCACACTTCCGCATGTACCTTTTATTCACCATTATATGCATCGATATGACTTAAGTTTTGGCCAAGCTGGGTTGCCTGGCTCCTGTGCTTACCCCTACGTTCCCGATTGTTTCGGCTAGGTGGTAAAGGGAGCACCTCTGCGATTGTTACCGCCGGGTCAGCCGGACGTGTACCTCAGACTGGGTGAAGCCGAAAGCTAGCGTTCTTAAGGGAATATTCGGTCGGTGAACTAAAAGACGATTTCTTACTTATTCATTTATCTGCCCCAGATGTTTTTCTGCTTTTTTCGCAGTCCGGACATGCACTTTAGGGCATGCCTCCCAGGGAAAGGAACCCCTAACGGAACTATTCTCCCTGGAAGATGTTTCTTACTAACCATGTAATATAACATAACTAGTTGGGCACTTGTCTGATAAAGCACTTATGACCCCTACGCCTGGTCTCCACGCATGCCCCGGTTCTTACATAACCGCGAGGGTATTCGGACACACTCCGGACTGTCGGGTCCCGAGGTTGAAGCGAAAAGGTCCGCTACGACAAACGATCTACAATCCGGCTAGAAGGCATTCTACATGTCATTTTAAATTACATAGTCAAATTAACTGATTGTATTCCTCTTCAATACCATCTAATAGGCTGTCTAGTTTACAGTCCCGCTGGGAATACTTTGCGGCCAACTCTACTTAGCCATACACTAAGCTCACAGGGATCTCCTTCCCATCGGGCCCCACAGGTCCGACCTCGGCCATGTGGTTTGGGTCAGCCTTCGTGTACCGCGTCTTCACCATGGCCGAGGCCTCCCTAGCGCCTTGACGGCATGCCGATATCTTCCATAGCCGGAAGCGCCGCCGTGCTCCCTGAAGCTTCTCTGCAAGCTCTCCAAGGCCTTCAGGTAGGGAGATGGATGGCCACAAGGCCTGGGCGACGCCTCTCATCACCCGTCGAACTCGTTCGTGCAGTTGCAGCAGCTCGGGAAGTAGGTCACCCGTTGAACCGGGCATTTCCTCTGCGGGACGACCTGTGAGCATACGTACAGACATATTTCTTTAGTCGACTTCCTCGCCGAACTCTTCTTTTCAAAAAGTTCGGGCAAGCACTTACTATAAATGTCGCGACGAAGCCGCCGATTCTCCTTAACGGAGTCAGACAGCTGGGCTCGAACATCCTTTAGTTCCTCACCCAGCTGGGTGTTGGCATCTTGGAGATTATTTTTCTCTTGCCTCACCCTTGTAAGCACATTCTCGCCGGCCATTAATCGGCGCAGGAGCTGTTGCTTGTCCGGATCTAGTCCGGCGCCATCTGCAATATCATTGTCAGACTTATACACACGCCGCACTTCACAAACTACTTATCTTTCGAAGTATATATTGCCGGAGGGGGTCTCTGTGGCTCCCCCTGTGGCGACTAGTGCGGCCTCAAGCTGGGCCTTGCACTCTTCAAGCTCCTGAGACAGTCGGGTGTTTTTTCCATAAGATCTTGCATAACAAATTATCCTTAAATCAGTTCTCCTAACTATTTTAAGTCTCGGAGGCTACTGGCATATATAACTGTCAAATCTCCTCACCCATATGTCCTTTACATATTGCTTTGTGGCTCTGGCTAGACCATCTTGAGCGGCAGGGAGGTGCGCGTCTCCCGAATTGAAGGCGTTCAATGCCTCTTGGGAGAAACATGCGTCACGAAGAACTGTCCGACGGCGCCTGTGATTCATGGCACTCTCCACCTTGGAGTTGGTGGCGGACAATCTGTCAGCATCCTCGAGCATCCGACGCATGCCTTGTGTTCACCTCCGCTTCCGGACCCGGCGTTGGAGCCTGGCTGGCGGAGGCTCGATTGGCCATCTCTCTGGACACAGTCCGGCGAGCGCTCTTTTTTCTAAAAAAGGAGCACCATCGTTAATATACCTTCCCGGAATCAATCCGGGGAATATGGTGACACGCCTTACCGTTGCGGCAGCCTTTCAATCCGGACCGCACTTCTTTTTAGCCTGCGTGGCCGTGCTGCCCCTTGTTGGCGAGCCGCCGCGGGCTCGGCCTCCCGCCTCGAAGGCACCCCCTACAAAACACCATTGATATACGGTGATCAAAAATAAGCACGGATGGGTCATTGCCAAAGTACTGGGGCTTCGGTCTCAGTTACCTGTGAGGCTGGAAGTATTTCGGGGTAATCGACCGTAATGGCAACCAAGGCATTATCGATGATTAGTTGGTGAAATACCCCATCAATCAGCTCCATCACTATGTACGAATCCTCTTGGGAGGTCGGATCAAGGAGTCGTTCCGGATCCTCGGGTTGCGGAGGCGGGCTGTTTATATCTTTTACGGCCTGGCGCAGTTCCTGCGTCGAAATCACAAAAATGAGATATCTAACCATGGGAGTACGGATCGGATGTGCAAGAAGGGAAATGTCTGCTTACCCACCTTCGAGGATTGTTCATAGAAAATCCGTTCAATGGACTGACGCGGAGAAAATCCTCCTCTTCCCCCTTGTACAGCGCGGACAAGATCTTCACCAGATCGGCGACCGATCCCGGCCCCTTACGGCCGTGATGGGTGGCATCGTCCTCCCCGTTGAAATCCCACATGGGGTGGCCCCTATACTGGAGTGGCTGCAGCCCCCGCATAATGCAGGTGGCCATGACACCGATCATGGTCAGTCCGGAATGAGCTAGCAACCTTATTCGGCTCATCAGGTAAAGGACGTCCCTGTCGTTTTCCCTCTGGGGGCTCCGTGGGCGCCAACTTAGGCGTTTCTTCAAGGGAGCATTACTGAACTCCGGGAGGCCGATCCGAACGGGATCCGGTAGCGGGGCGTCTTCTATATAAAACCATTTCGAAGGCCAGTCTTCGGACGCCTTCTTCGGGGTTCCGGATAGATATCCGGTCCCGGCGATGCGCCATAGCTCGGCTCTGCCCACTTGGTATATTGACCCCTCATGAGAATGGGGTATGAGGCAGAATAATCTCTTCCACAGTGCAAAATGAGCCTCGACGCCCAAGAACAGTTCGCAAAGGGCCACGAAGCCCGCTATGTGCAGAATGGAGGCAGGCGTAAGGTGGTGCAGCTGGAGGCCGTAGAACTCCAGGAGCCCCCGGAGAAACGGATGTATTGGAAATCTGAGTCCTTTTACCAGATAAGAGATAAAGCATACCCGCTCTCCTTTGTAAGGATCGGGGACGCTCTCTGCTTGCTTTCCGCCCTTATAGGTGGCAATCCGGCTCGAATCAGAACCATGAAGGATGGGGGAAGAAATCCCTTGGCTTGGAGTGTCACTAACTTGGTATGCGGGACTGAGCATCTCTCCCAATCCCCAGGCTGAGGGCTGGGAGCGCGAGAGGAGGAGCCGCGTCGACTGTCCATGATGGAATGGATTTTTTGTCAAAGGCGCTCCGATGAAAGCTTGCAGAGGGGGGATGGTGTGATTCGGATCTAGATCCTCGTCTCTTTTTATAGGCGGCTCATTTGCGCAGCTAGGGGGGAAAGTGTAAAAATACCCTGGCTTTTCGCATTCGTTCGACACATAGAAGATGGCCATTATTGGGCGTAGAAGCCAAGGAGCGCAGCATTTATCAGAAGCCGGACACTATTCAACAAGTATATGGAATTTGGAGAAGAACCCGCCTTGCAATGCCGAAGACAATTTACGCTCGGACTCGTCGTCATTGAAGCCTGGTTCGGGGGCTACTGAGGGAGTCCCAGATTAGGGGGTGTCCGGATAGCCGAACTATCACCTTTGACTGGACTCCTAGACTATGAAGATACAAGATTGAAGACTTCGTCCCGTTTCCGGATGGGACTTTCCTTGGCGTGGAAGGCAAGCTTGGCGATACGGATATGTAGATCTCCTACCATTGTAACCGACTCTGTGTAACCCTAGCCCTCTCCGGTGTCTATATAAACCGGAGGGTTTTAGTCCGTAGGACGAACAACAATCATACCATAGGCTAGCTTCTAGGGTTTAGCCTCTTTGATCTCGTGGTAGATCTACTCTTGTACTACCCATATCATCAATATTAATCAAGCAGGAGTAGGGTTTTACCTCCACCGAGAGGGCCCGAACCTGGGTAAAAACATCGTGTCCCTTGTCTCCTGTTACCATCCACCTAGACGCACAGTTCGGGACCCCCTACCCGAGATCCGCCGGTTTTGACACCGACACTCGTGTCTTAATATTCATGACATGATTAGATTACATGATCAAGATTATGCTAGGTAGCATTCCACATCAAAAGTTATCTTTTTTTATCATTTACCTACTCGAGGACGAGCAGGAATTAAGCTTGGGGATACTGATACGTCTCCGTCGTATCTATAATTTTTGATTGTTCCATGCCAATATTATTCAACTTTCATATACTTTTGGCAACTTTTTATACTATTTTTGGGACTAACATATTGATCCAGTGCCCAGTGCCAGTTCCTGTTTGTTGCATGTTTTATGTTTCGCAGAGACCCCATATCAAACAGAGTCCAAACGGGATAAAAACGGACGGAGAATATTTTTGGAATATTTATGATTTTCGGGAAGAAGAATCAACACAAGACGGTGCCCGAGGGGGCCACGAGGCAGGGGGCGCGCCCCAGGGGGGCAGGTGCGCCCCTGACCCTCGTGGGAACCTCGCAAGGCGACTGATGCTCTTATTTTGCCGCAAGAAAGCTAATTTTCAAAGAAAAATCTTGGCGAAGGTTTCAATCCAATCGGAGTTACGGGTCTCCGGATATATAAGAAACGGTGAAAGGGCAGAATCTGGGAAAGCAGAAACAGTGAGAGACAGAGAGACAGATCCAATCTCGGAGGGGCTCTCACCCCTCCCACGCCATGGAGACCATGGACCAGAGGGGAAACCCTTCCCCCATCTAGGGAGAAGGTCAACGAAGAAGAAGAAGAAGAAGGGGGCTCTCTCCCCCTTGCTTCCAGTGGCGCCGGAACGCCGCCGGGTCCATCATCATCACCGCGATCTACACCAACACCTCCATCATCTTCACCAACATCTTCATCACCTTCCCCCATCTATATTCAGCGGTCCACTCTCCCGCAACCCGCTGTACCCTCTACTTGAACATGGTGCTTTATGCTTCATATTATTATCCAATGATGTGTTGCCATCCTATGATGTCTGAGTAGATTTTCCTTGTCCTACCGGTGATTGATGAATTGCTATGATTGATTTAATTTGCTTGTGGTTATGTTGTTGTGCTATGGTGCTCTCCGTGTCGCGCAAGCGTGAGGGATTCCCGTTGTAGGGTGTTGCAATACGTTCATGATTCACTTATAGTGGGTTGCTTGAGTGGCAGAAGCATAAACCCGAGTAAGGGGGTTGTGGTGTATGGGATAAAGGGGACTTGATGCTTTAATGCTTTGGGTTTTACCTTAATGATCTTTAGTAGTTGCGGATGCTTGCTAGAGTTCCAATCATAAGTGCATATGATGCAAGAAGATAAAGTATGTTAGCTTATGCCTCTCCCACATAAAACTTGCTATCGGTCTAGTAACGTAATCAATTGCTTAGGGACAATTTCACAACTCCTACCACCACTTTTCCACACTCGCTATACTAAATTTATTGCTTCTTTTTCTAAACAGCCCCTAGTTTATATTTACGTGCTCTTTATTATCTTGCAAACCTATCCAACAACACCTACAAAGTACTTCTAGTTTCATACTTGTTCTAGGTAAAGCAAACGCTAAGCGTGCGTAGAGTTGTATCGATGGTCGATAGAACTTGAGGGAATATTTGTTGTACCTTTAGCTCCTTGTTGGGTTCGACACTCTTACTTATCAAAAGAGGCTACAATTGATCCCCTATACTTGTGGGTTATCATGCAAGAAGAGCATTTTCGTGGTCTCCACATTTTGGCTCATTCCTTGGTTGCACGACCCCTCTTATCTATTTGCGTGTGTGTTTCCGTGTACCATACCTTGCTATTGGTCTACTTGTTGCATTTGCACATTTGTAAATCTTTTCCAGCATTATTGAAGCTCACTAACAATTGCATCAAATTTTGTGCCACCATCCTAACTGAGCTCCACCATAAGCTTTTACTTGCGTAGGTGTGAGAACCGACAAGAATTGGTACGAATTGTGTTATTTCATTGACCACATTTGAGTGATCATTGATCCATCTTAAACATCGGTCAAGGTACATTTGGTATAAGTTCTTCTCCTTCTCCCACTCACATATTTGTTTGAAATGATGGATAGGCCAAGTTCTTCTACCAACCCACACTTCATCGAGCAAGACGACGACATGTCATCCTACGTCACCAAGAGCCACCTCTTCGGTGCACAATGAGCGTTGAATCAAGAGCAACAAGCAATGAACGACCGCATCGACAATCTCGCCACTGACTTGCGACTCTCCGAACGACGAACAAGAGACTACTTCGACAACAAGCTCGACGCTCACAAACATGAGAACGACGCAAGAATGGATGAGATCCGTGCCTTGTTGGTGAAACGACATTCTTCCACTTCTTCATCTTCAAGACAGAGCCGCTCGAGTCGACACACCGAGGACACCTTCTCAGGCTCAAGTACACCGACATCGAACACTCTACGTCGAGCCGCGCGTCAATACCGTCATGCATCTCGCAACCCTCTACACGACAATCATCCACAAGAGCAATTCGAGGAGCAAGCACATTGTCATCGTCAAAACCAAGTCCCTCTCGCTGAAGCACAAGAAAGGCAACGTCAATGTCTACAAGAGGAAGAGCGAGCATGAAAACATCAAGACGAACAAGACACCGAGGCCGATGTCGAGAAGAACGACAACGTGAAGCACAAGCTCTTGAGGCGCAACGTGCTCTTCAAGAATCAAGTCGAGCCATTGCCAAACACAACTGCGATAGGTGCAATCAAGAGGAAGCACTTCATGAAGAAATCCAAGCGCGAAACTACCAACCAAGAGTTCATCGTCAAGTTCCTCAAGCTCCTCCTCAAGCTCGACAAGCTCCTCCACACCCTCAAGTTCAACAAGAGCAAGATGACTATGGAAATCTTCCACGCCAAGAGCAACATGAGGTTGATTATCCTCCATGTCAAGGGCATCATCATCACCCTCGACCCCAACACAATGAAGAGCAACACTATGGCAAGCTAAAGTTCACCATGCCCAAGTTTAATGGAAGCAATGATCCCAAAGAGTACCTATCATGGGCATTGAAGGTCGACAAAATCTTTCGTTTGCACAACTATGAGGAAGAGAAGAAGATCGCTATGGCATCACTTGAGTTCCAAGACTATGTGCTCATATGGTGGGAACAAGTCCTTGCGCACCGAGAAGCAAGAGGGGAACCACCAATCACCACTTGGGCTCAAATGAAAGATGTCATGCGAGCACATTTCGTGCCCACCTACTACAACCTCGATCTCTTCAAGAAGCTCCAACTACTCAATCAAGTAACAAAGAGTGTTGAAGAATACTACAAGCAAATGGAGATAGCCATGATAAGAGCCAATGTCACGGAAGATGATGAGCAAACTATGGCCCGTTTCTTGAATGGCCTCAATCATCCCATCAAGAAGATTGCCGATTTCCAACCCTACTCCAACCTCATTGAGCTCGTGCATCAAGCTACCAAAGCAGAATGTCAAGTGCAAGATGACTTCAAGTACGCCAAGTACTCGTCCAAGAGCTACGACTTCTCCAACAACCAAGCTTCAACAACTCCTCCAACTTCTACCTCAACCAAGCCATCTACAAGCAACGGCGACAAGTCCAGTTATAAGAAAGCTTCGACAACCTCTAGTCGTCCTCCTACTACAAGCAACTTCAAGCCACGCGCTTCATCCTCTACTCCAACATATGAGACCGTCAAGACAAGCTCCTTCAAGTGTTTCACTTGCGGCGGACGAGGCCACAAATCCTATGAGTCCACCAACAAGCGCACCATGATCCTCAACGACGACGGAACCTATGACTCCATGAGTGAAGAGGAAATGGAAGCCATTGAGCAAGTGGCCATGCACCAGCGCGTGAACGAAGATGAAGATGATCAAGTATTTTGTGATGAGGATTCGATCCCCGCTCTTGTTGTCTCCAAGGTCTTGACTCTCCAACATCAACAAGACGAAGACCAAAGATGCCACATCTTCCACACGAAGGCTGGCATCAATGGAAGGTCCTTCAAGGTCATCATGAATGGAGGTAGTTGTCACAACTTGACAAGTGAAGAACTATGCTTCAAGCTACAACTGGTCAAGGTGAAGCACCCGCACCCCTACAAGGTCCAATGGCTAAGTGATTCCAGCACTATACGAGTTGAGCATACGGTCCAAGTCTCCTTCAAAATTGGAGCATATGAAGACACTTTGGAGTGTGATGTCGTCCCGATGTCCGTTTGCCACCTCCTTCTTGGTCGACCATGGCAATTTGACTGCGGAGTCATCCACAACGGGCGTACCAATCACTATAGCTTCAAGATGAAAGGGAAGGAGTATGTGCTACGACGTATGTCTCCAAGTCAAGTGATCACCGACAAGAAAGCCATCCATCATGGAGAAAAGAGTGAGAGAGTGATCCACCCAAAAGAGAGTGAGAGCCACAAGCCAAAATTGAGTGCATCCACGATGAGCCACAAGAAAAACTTAGTCCTATTTGCCACCAAAAGTAAGATGAGAGAAGTGTGTGAGAACCCATCTAGTATTATGCACTTTGTCCTCGTGTGCAAAGACGAGGCACCAAAAACTAACACCTCTCACGATCTACCTTTAGTGTTGTCTTCTCTTTTGTAGGAATTCCAAGATGTTTTCCCCGATGAGCTACCTCCAGGTCTACCTCCTCTATGAGGCATTGATCACCGAATCGACCTCATACCTGGAGCACCTCTTCCTAACAAGGCTCCCTACCGCGTCAACCCCGAGGAAACTAAGGAGATCCAGTGGCAAGTGCAACAACTAATTGGCAACGGTCAAGTACGTGAAAGTTTGATCCCTTGTGCCATTCCGGTCATACTTGTTCCAAAGAAAGACGGTACTTATAGAATGGTCTCCGATTGCCGACCCATAAATGCTATCACCGTTAATATTGTTATCCTATTCCATGCTTAGATGATATGCTTGATGAACTTAGTGGAGCTGCCATTTTCTCTAAAATTGATCTTAAGAGTGGCTACTATCAAATACACATCCAAGAAGGTGATGAATGGAAAACCGCTTTTAAGACCAAATTTGGCTTATATGAATGGTTAGTTATGCCAATGGGCTTATCCGAAGCACTGGGTACTTTCATGCGAGTCATGCACTTTGTTCTTCATCCCTATATTGGTGTATTTGTTGTGGTCTATTTTGATGATATTCTTGTCTTTAGCAAATCCCTTAAAGAGCATGTCACCCATCTTAGAACTGTGTTGCAAACCCTTAGGAAAGAGCGCCTTTATGCTAATGTGGAAAAATGCCTTTTTGGTGTTGACAAGCTTGTTTTTCTTGGGTTTTGTTGTGTCATCTAAGGGGGTTCATGTAGATGAATTTAAGATCAATGCTATTAAAACTTGCCCCCAACCAACCAACTTGCAACAAGTGTGTAGTTTTCTTGGTTTAGTCGGTTTCCATTGTCGCTTTGTAAAGGATTTTAGCGCTATTGCTTCACCCTTGCATGCTTTGAGTAAGAAGAATGTGCCATTTGTTTGGGGACCATCCCAAGATACCGCATTTAATGAGCTTAAGAATTTGCTTACTCATGCTCCCGTGCTTGAATTACCAAACTTTGACAAACCCTTTGAGATTCCTTGTGATGCTAGCGGTAATGGCATAGGAGGCATGTTAACGCAAGAGAAGCGCCCCATAGCATACTTTAGTGAGAAACTTTTTGGCGCACAAGTCAATTATCCCATCTATGATAAAGAGCTATATGCTTTAGTGCGAGTTTTGCGTGAATGGGAACATTATCTTCGCCCTCATGAATTTATCATTCATACCGATCATGAAATGCTTAAGTACTTAAGAGGCCAAACTAAGTTGGACAAGCGTCATGCAAAATGGAGTGAATTTATCGAGTCTTTTCCTTATGTCATCAAGTACATCAAGGGCAAGGAAACCGTAGTGTCTGATGCCCTTTCCCGCATATGCACGCTTGTCACTAAACTTGAATTGAATGTTATTGGCTTCGAGCACATAAAAGACTTGTGTGTGAATGATCCTACCTTTGCTACTCCTTATGCGAAGTGTTTGACGCATACATCTTGGGAACGATATTACATCAAGGATGATTATATTATGAGAGCTAACAAACTTTGCACTCCTGAGTCTTCTCTTTGTTTGCTCCTTTTGCAAGAGGGTCATGGAGGCGGACTCATGGGACACTTTGGATGCGAGAAGACACTCGCCACACTCTACAAGAACTACTTTTGGCCCAAGATATTCCGCGACGTCTCACGCTTCACGAACCGATGCTCTACATGTCGCAAAGCTAAGTCTAAAGCTCAATCCCATGGTCTTTACATGCCTCTTACTATTCCTTATCAACCTTGGGAAGATATTAGCATGGATTTTGTACTTGGTTTGCCTAGAACTAAAAATGGAAAGGATTCCGTGTTTGTTGTTGTGGACCAATTTTCTAAGATGGCACATTTCATTCCATGCAACAAGATAGACGATGCTTCACATATTGCCAATCTGTTTTGTAGGGAAATCTTGCGACTCCATGGAGTACCAAAGACAATCGTCTCGGACCGCGACATCAAGTTCTTGAGTTACTTTTGGAAGACGCTATGCGCCAAGCTCGGAATCAAGCTCTTGTTCTCGTCGGCATACCATCCTCAAACCGACGACCAAACGGAGGAGACGAACCGTACACTCTCCACTCTACTTCACGTGTTGATCAAGAGGAACATCAAGGAGTGGGAGGAGTGCCTACCCATCGCCGAGACGCCTATAACCGTGCAAAACACAAGGCTACCAGCAAGTCCCCCTTCGAGGTCGTCTACGGCTTCAACCCGTTGTCCCCATTGGACATTCTACCTCTTCCACTACAAGAGCGCACCAACATGGATGCGAGTACATGAGCAAGCTACCTCAAGAAGATGCATGAAGATACAAGGAACACCATCGAGCGCCAAGTACAATGACTCGCGACCAAGCTCAACATCAACAAGCAACCCATGATATTCAACATTGGAGATCTTGTGTGGCTACACCTTTGCAAGGACCGCTTCCCCAACGAACGCAAGTCCAAACTTCTACCTAGAGCAGATGGACCCTTCAAGGTGCTAGCATGCTACAACAACAACGCTTACAAGAACAACCTCCCACGCGACAAGTACAACATGAGCGACATTTTCAATGTCAAGGACCTCTCGCCATACCATGGTGATGAAGCTTCCAATCCGAGGTCGGATCTTTCCCAAGGGGGGGGGGAGATGATGCGGAGCATCCCACGATCATCCCCATGGATGTACCTACATCTCCCACGACACCACTTGGACCCATGACAAGAGATCGAGCAAAGGCTTTAGAAAATAAGGTGAACTCGCTCCTCTCCGAACTACTCCTTTCTACGCATGAGTCATGGCTACTACCTCAAGCAAAAACATTATGTGTGATCAGGTACTTAGAAGAAGGCCACGGAACAAGTACATTCAATGGATAAGACGGCGAGGACACCGAGCGTGAAGGCCAACAAGAAGAGACGCCGAAGTTGTCACAGCCACCGGACGACCAGTGGGGACCGGACGTCCGGCGCCTGAAGCCTATCATGGCCAAGTCCCAGCCGGCGCATGCTACAGCGAGCGGACGTTCGGCCCGGACCTTATGACCGGTGACACCTCCCAGCGAGCGGACGACCGGTCCGCACCGGACGACCGACAATAGCGCACCCGAAGGGAAATTAGCGGAAGTCCGAGATGACCAGACGTCCGGCACCACCATCACAGAACTGAATCAATGGAAGACCGATGACTACCGGACGTCCGAACGTTCATGAGCCACCGGACGACCGGTCCCCAACGGACATCCAGTGCCTGTGTGCCCGCAGCCCCGGGCTGATACCCGTGTACCCCTTCACTTCGGCCCCTATTTGTACTAAGACTATAAATAGACCTCTCCCACCTCCTAGCCAAGGTCAGCGTTGTGATAGCTCATTTGTGAGATAGAGCCTCGCTCATCCATCCGGATCTGCTCCTCCGCGAGAGATCGTGTCACTATGGAGAAGATCCATTTGGATTCAAGGCCCCTAACGGGAAGAACTCAAGACCTCCTCTCAGAGAAGAACCGGTTACCCCATGTATCGTCCCTTGTTCGATTCAGATCTTGTATCACTTTGTGTCTCGATGATCTAGTGCATGTGTGACTTTATTCTTGTTGGTTGAGTGTTTTCTCATGTTTTCCTCTCGTTTTCCTCCTAGTGTTCTTCGTGTTCGTGGTAGGAATCCCTCCAAACGTGAAAGATCGGCCTCTAGGGTTTTACCCTACATCACATACTCCAATGTCACCGCGAGTATTCGTGAGTTGATTATATGATATGCATCAAACAATTTCAGATTCATAATACTCAATCCAACACAAAGAACCTCAAAGAGTGACCCAAGATTTCCACCGGAGAAACAAAGACGAGAATGTGCATGAACCCCTATGCATAGATTACCCCAATGTCACCTCGAGAATCCACGAGTTGAGTGACAAAACACATATCAAGTGAATCAGTATGATACCCCGTTGTCACCACGGGTATTCATAGCAAGACATACATCAAGCATTCTCAAATACATAAAAGTATTCAATCTGATAAGAACAAAATCTCAAAGGGAAAACTCAATTCACAACAAGATAGAGAGGGGAAAACACCATATGATCCAACTATATTAACAAATCCCGCAATACATCAAGATGGTGACATCTCAAGAACATGAGAGAGAGAGAGAGAGAGATTAAACACATAACTACTGGTACAAACCCTCAGCCCTGAGGGTGGACTACTCACTCCTCATCATGGTGTCCGTCGGGAAGATGAAGATGGCCACCGGTGATGATTTACCCCTCCGGCGGAGTGCCGGAACGGGGTCTAGATTGGTTTTTGATGGCTACAGAGGCTTGCGATGGCAGAACTTCTGATCTAGGGTTATTTATGATGGTTTCTCTATTTATAGGATTTTTTGGTGTTGGAATCACGCGAAGATGGGCCTCGAGGTGACCACAACCCACCGGGGCAAGCCAGGGCCCTCTGGCGCACCCTGGTGGGTTGTGCCCACCTCGTGGCTCTTCTGGCCCTCCCATGAAGCTTCTAGTGCCTATTTTGTTCCAGAAAATTTGTCAAAAAGTTTCGTTGCATTTGGAGAACTTTTATTTCTGCACAAAGAACAACACCACGGTAGTTCTGCTGAAAACAGCGTCAGTCCGGGTTAGTTCCATCCAAATCATACCAAAATCATATAAAATTGTTGTAAACATGACATGAATACTTCATAAATTATAGATACGTTGGAGATGTATCAACACCCCTAAGCTTAATTCCTACTCATCCCCGAGTAGGTAAAAATGATAAAAGAAATAATTTATGAAGTGTGAATGCTAGAAAAGTGCATAATTTTGATCAATGGTAATTTCAATCACTTTTCCTAGCATCATAATAGCAATTCTTTCTCATAAAACTTCTGATGTTAAAGTAGCAACAATTCACATGTTAAGGTACAAACAATGAATTCTCTTGAAACTCAACAACCTGTATTCTTAGTCACCAAACAACTGGAATTCAACTTGTTCAACAGAGTCTAAGTAAGAGCTCCACATACTCAATCATCATATAGTCTTCTATGATTGCTAGTACTCAAAGCATATTTTAGAACAAATGGCAACCATCGAACACAGAGAAAGATAGGGGCTTAATGTTTTGCCTCCCAACTCATTTATCATAGAGATAATTGTCAACAATAATAAATCATGATCAAATATATTTGACTGGCCATATGTGCCTAGATCTTTCCCCACCACATTATGCTTGCCAACTAGATGATAATTGAGGTTGAAATGAGAATGCATATTATTGACTCTTGCATAAAAGTAAATACTGAAAAATAAAAGATAGGCCCTTCGCAGAGGGAAGCAGAGGTTGTCATGGGCTTCTTATTTTTGGATGCCCAAACTCTTAATGCAAATGAACATCACGTTATATTGCGCCTTATGATAGCAACCTTTATTATGCAGTCCTTCGCTTTTATTACTTTGCCATCACAAGTTCGTACAACGCTCAATTTTCCCTTACAATAAAATATCGAACATATTTAGGAGCAATTTTACTGCTTTATGCACCGATGACAACTTACTTGAAGGATCTTATTCAATCCATAGGTAGGTATGGTGGACACTCTTGGCAAGAAATTGGGTTTAAGGATTTTTGGATGCACAAGTATTATCTCTACTTAGTACGAATTTTTGGCCAGCAAAAGATCCTAGGCAAACACCACATGTTGGAGGATCCATAACAATATAACTTCTATGCAAATATACACGACCATAACTCATTACGTTGTCTTCGTTGTCCAACTTCAACTAATTTTCTCAAGTTTGAAAATAATTAATGGGTATTCACAATCATATAAGATGTCCAAGATAATATATTTATATATGAAAGTTCTCTTCCTTATACTAGTCATTCATGAATTGCTTGTATGACCAATATTGTGATTGTCAAGCTTCAAACGATTTCACTTTCTAAACCCAATGTGAAGCTACCACTAGGCATGATATAATTTCAACTTCATGATATTCAATTCATTCAAAAATTTACTCATAGGATATAAGTGAAGCATAAGAGTAAATGGCAAGCTACTCCAAAAACATATAAGTGAAGATTAAGTGAGTAGTTAAGTAAATGGGTAGCCATTTGAGGACTCTCTCTTATTTTGAAACTTTCAGATCTAAGTATTTTATTAAAACAGCAAGCAAAACAAAATAAAATGACATTCCAAGGATATCACACATCATGTGAAGAAGCAAAAAAATTAGGCTCAACCGATACTAACCGATAATTGTGAAGAAGATAGGTGGGATGCCTACCGGGGCATCCCCAAGCTTAGATGCTTGAGACTTCTTGAAATATTATCTTGGGATGCCTTGGGAATACCCAAGCTTGAGCTTTTGTGTCTCCTTAATTCCTTTTATATCACTGTTTCCCTAAATCTTAAAAACTTCATCCACACAAAACTCAACAAGAACTTGTGAGATAAGTTAATATAAATCAATGCAATAGGCTTATCATTCTCTACTGTAGAAATTCACTAAAATTATTATTCAACATTTCATACTAAATGCCTCTGCATATTTAATACTCCTATCCTCAAACAGAATCATTAAACAAGCAAACAAATGCAAACAATGCAATCATAACAGCAATCTATCTAAACAGGATAGTCTCTAAAGGAAGCAAGAATATCAATACTTATTTAACTCCAACAATTTTGAAAATTTACCACACTGTAGAAATTTTATCATAGCTTATGTTGCAAAAAAATTAACATTTTATCACATTCTGACTTTTTTCAAGAATTCGCGCACTAGCGTGCAACTTTCTGTATTCAAACAGCCACATATAGACTTGCAAAATATGCACGGCAAAGGCTATACTTGACATTTTTATTCAAATAAAAGATACAAAACCTTATCATAAATAAAAACAAGCAAATACAAACAAAATAAAATGACGCTCCAAGAAAAAATCATATGATGTGATGAATAAAAATATAGCTCCAAGTGAGGTTACCGATAATGTTGGAGACAAAAGAGGGGATGTCTTTCGTGGCATCCCCAAACTTAGTTGCTTGGATCTTCCTTGAATACTACCATGGGGTGCCTTGGGCATCCCCAAGCTTAGGGTCTTGTCACTCCTTATTCTCCTCATATCGATATCTCACCCAAAACTTGAAAACGTCAATCACACAAAACTTAACGAAACTTCGTGAGATGGGTTAGTATGATAAAGACAAATCATTCACTTTGGTACTATCAAAGACAAGATTCATAGTTGTTCTCACGCAATTCCTACTGTAAATTGTCATTTCCACAATTTATATTGAGCAATATAAGCCATAGAAACTAGAAAACAAGCAAACTATGCATTGAAAATAGAATCTGTCAAAAAGAACAATCTGTAAAGATCTGAACTTTGACCATACTTCTGTAACTCAAAAAACTCTGAAAAATCAGGACAATGTAGAGAATATGTATACCAATCTTGTGTAAAAAATTCAGAAACTTTCGTCACTTCTATGAATTTCAAAATTTGTTTTACTGGATATAAAGGTTTCTGTTTTCCGACAAGATCAAATCAACTATCATCCATACTATCCCAAAGGATTTACTTGGCACTTTATTGAAACAAAAGCTATAAAACATGATTACTGCAGTAGGTTAATCATGTAAACACATAAAAATAGTAGGGGTAAATGTTGGGTTGTCTCTCAACAAGCACTTTTCATTAATGCCTTTTAGCTAAGCATGATGATTTCAATGATGCTCACATAAAAGATAAGAATTGAAACACAAAGAGAGCATCATGAAGCATATGACTAGCACATTTAAGTCTAACCCACTTCCTATGCATAGGGATTTTGTGAGCAAATAACTTTTGGGTGCAAGAATCAACTAGCATAGGAAGGCAAAACAAGTGCAACTTCAAGATTTTCAACACATAGAGAGGAAACTCGATATTATTACAATACCTACAAGCATATGTTCCTTTCTCATAATAATTTTCAATAGCATCATGAATGAATTTCAACAATATAACTATCACATAAAGCATTCTTTTCATTATCCACAAGCATACATATTTTATTACTCTCCACATAATCAAATTTATTCTCATGCATAGTAGTGGGAGCAAACTCAACAAAATAACTATCATGGGATTGAAAATTAAAATCATGATGACAAGTTTCATGGTTATCATTATTCTTCATATCATACATGTGATCACCATAATCATCATAGATAGGAACTTTATTGTCATAGTCAATTGGAACCTCTCCCATAATAGTGGATTCATCATTAAATAAAGTCATGACCACTCCAAATCCACTTTCATCAATATAATCATCATAAATAGGAGACATCCAATCATCATAATAAATTTTCTCATCAAAACTTGGGGGACTAAAAATATCATCTTCATCAAACATAGCATCCCTAAGCTTATGGCTTTGCATATTGTTAGTATCATGGATATTCAAAGAGTTCATACCAACAACATTGCAATCATGCTCATCATTCAAAGGTGCTTTGTCAAACATTTTATAGAATTCTTATTATATGAATTGAGCACAATTTTCCTTTCCATCATTTTCATGGATGACATTATAAAGATGAATAATATGATGCAACCGCAATTCCATTTTTTTGTAGTTTTCTTTTTATAAACCAAACTAGTGATAAAACAAGAAACTAAAAGATTCAATTGCAAGATCTAAAGATATACCTTCAAGCACTCACCTCCCCAGCAACGACGCCGGAAAAGAGCTTGATGTCTACTACGCAACTTTATTCTTGTAGACTCATGTTGGGCCTCCAAGCGCAGAGTTTTGTAGGACACTAGCAATTTTCCCTCAAGTGGATGACCTAAGGTTTATTAATCTGTGGGAGGTGTAGGATGAAGATGGTCTCTCTCAAACAACACTGCAACCAAATAACAAGGAGTCTCTTGTGTCCCCAACACACCAAATACAATGGTAACTTGTATAGGTGCACTAGTTTGGCAAAGATATGGTGATACACGCATAGTAATGATAGTAGATATTGATTTTTGTAATAGGAACAATAAAAAACAGCAAGGTAGCAATTGATAATACAGAGCACGAACGGTATTGCAATGCTTGAAATGAGGCCTAGGGTCCGTACTTTTGCTAGTGCAATCTCTCATCAATGCTAATATAATTGGATCATATAACCATCCCTCAACGTGCGATGAAGAATCACTCCAAAGTTCCTATCTAGCGGAGAACATAAGAAGAAATTGTTTGTAGGGTACAAAACCACCTCAAAGCTATTCTTTCCAATCAATCTATCCTAGAGTTCATACTAAAATAACACCAAGCTATTCTTTCCGATCGATATAACCAAGAGTTCGTACTAAAATAACACCATATGATACACATCAACCAACTCTAATGTCACCTACATACTCCAATGTCACCGCGAGTATCCGTGAGTTGATTATACGGTATGCATCAAACAATTTCAGATTCATAATACTCAATCCACACAAAGAACCTCAAAGAGTGACCCAAGATTTCTACCGGAGAAACAAAGACGAGAACGTGCATCAACCCCTATGCATAATAAAAACGTGCATCAACCCCTATGCATAGATTACCCCAATGTCACCTCGGGAATCCCCGAGTTGAGTGCCAAAACACATATCAAGTGAATCAAACGATTCCCCATTGTCACCACGGGTATTCATAGCAAGACATACGTCAAGTGTTCTCAAATCCATAAATGTATTCAATCTGATCAGAACAAAATCTCAAAGGGAAAACTTAATTCACAACAAGATAGAGAGGGGAAACACCATATGATCCAACTATATTAACAAAGCCCACGATACATCAAGATCGTGACATCTCAAGAACACGAGAGAGAGAGAGAGATATTAAACGCATAGTTACTGATACAAACCCTCAGCCCTGAGGGTGGACTACTCCCTCTCATCATGGTGCCGCCGGGATGGTGAATATGGTCATCAGTGATGATTTCTCCCTGCATCGGAGTGCTGGAATGGGGTCTAGATTGGTTTTTGTGGCTATAGAGGCTTGCGGCGACGAAACTTCTGATCTAGGGTTATTTCGGATGGTTTCTCTATTTATATGATTTTTTTGGCATTGGAATCATGTGAAGATGGGCCTCGAGGTGACCACAACCCACCGGGGCAAGGCAGGCCCCTCTGGCACACCCTAGTGGGTTATGCCCACCTCATGGATCTTCTGGCTCTCCCATGAAGCTTCTAGTGCCTCTTTTGTTCCAAAAAAATCTCCAAAAAGTTTTGTTGCATTTGGAGAACTTTTATTTCTGCACAAAAAACAGCACCACGGTAGTTCTACTTAAAACAACGTCAGTCCGGGTTAGTTCCATCCAAATCATACCAAAAACACATAAAATTGTTGTAAATATGGCATGAATACTTCATAAATTATAGATACATTGGAGACGTATCAGGCATGCGAAATCTTGATAAGCTTATTAAAGGTTATCATATCCTTGGTGTTAAAGATGTCATATTTGACAAGGATAGACTTTGTAGTGCTTGTCAAGCAGGAAAACAGGTGGGAGTGAGTCATCCCGTGAAGAACATCATGACCACGAGAAGACCGCTTGAGCTACTTCATATGGATCTTTTCGGTCCCAACGCCTACAAGAGCCTCGGTGGTAACTCGTTCGGTTTGGTCTTTGTTGATGATTTTTTAAGATTTACGTGGATGTTCTTTCTCGATGATAAATCGCAGGTCCAAAAGATCTTCAAGAACTTTGCTAGGAAGGCCCAAAATAAATTTTAAGTGAAGATCAATAAGGTTCGAAGCGACAATGGAACTGAGTTCAAGAACGCCAATGTGGATACCTTTCTTGATGAGGAAGGGATTTCATATGTGATCTCAGCTACGTACACGCCTCAACAAAATGGAGTTGTTGAGAGGAAGAACTGGACACTTATTGAGATGGCAAGAACAAGGACACTTTTGGGTGGAAGCGGTTGAGACACCTTGTCATGCTACAAATCGATTGTATCTTCACAAGCTTCTCGGCAAGACGGGATACAAGCTTCTCACCGGTAACAAACCCCAAGTTGGATACTTTCAAGTATTTGGATCAAAGTGTTACATTCTTGATAACCATCGTTGCTCGAAATTTGCCCCTAAATCTCATGAAGGTTTCCTACTCGGTTATGGCTCAAACTCTCACATTACCGTGTCAACAACAATTTCACCCAAAATGTTGAAGAGACAGTAGATGTGATGTTTGATGAATCTAACGTCTCGCAAGTAGAGCAATTGCCAATTTATGTAGGTGACAAAGATCCTTCGGAAGCAATCCAAAATTTTTCCATTGGCAATATTCGTCAAACGGAGGTGAAGGGGAGTACCTCTTCCATTCAAGTGGAAGCTCAACTTCACATCAAGGTGAACCACAAGTTGAGGCATCCACAAGTGGAACACGACAAGACGGAGAAAATGAGGAAGTACAACAAGACGAACCACCTCGACCTCCCTCTCCACCTCCACAAGATAACGACAACGCCAACAACAAGGAAGGATGACAAGAAGAAGAAGAAGAAGACAATGAAGAGGATGTTCCACCCCAACCCAAACAAAAGCTCTCACGAGTTGGAGCAAGAGTCACAAGAGACCATTGATACGTCTCCGTCATATCTACTTTTCCTAACACTTTTCCTCTTGTTTTGGACTCTAATTTCCATGATTTGAATACAACTAACCCGGACTGACGATGTTTTCAGCAGAACTACCATGGTGTTGTTTTTGTGCAGAAATAAAAGTTCTCAGATTGGAATGAAACTTTATAGAGAATTTTTATGCAATAAAATAAAAATATTGGAGCCAAGAACCATCGGAGGGGGGCACCTCGGTGAGCACAACCCACTAGGGCGCCCCCAGGCGTGACCAGGTGGGTTGTGCCCACCTGGTGGCCCCGCAAACCCTGAGTCCAACTCCATAAATACCTATTTTTCCAGAAAAAATCAAGGAGGAATAATTATCTCATTTCGTGATACGGAGCCGCTGCCACCTCCTGTTCTTCATCAAAAGGCCAGATATGGAGTCCATTTTGGGCTCCGAAGAGGGGGATCTTTGATCTTCGTCATCACCAAACCTCCTTCATCGCCAATTCCATGATGCTCCCCACCGGGAGTGAGTAATTCCGTCGTAGGCTCGCCGGTCGGTGAGGAGTTGTATGAGATTCATCATGTAATCGAGTTAGTTTTGCTAGGGCTTGATCCCTAGTATCCACTATGTTCTGAGATTGATGTTGATATGACTTTGCCATGCTTAATGCTTGTTACTTTGGGCCCGGGTGCCATGATTTCGGACCTGAACCGTTTATGTTATCACCATTATATTTATGTTCTAGATTCAATCTTGCAAGTTATATTCACTTTATGTGTTATGATCCGTAAACCCCAGAGTGACAATAGTAGGGATACTTTCCGGTCATGACCTTAGTTTGAGGAGTTCTTGTATTCACTATGTGCTAATGCTTTGTTCCGGTTCTTTATTAACACTACAAAAAAATACTCTTCCGTGATGATACATGTTTGTCACCGTAGGTCACATTTTCTGTCATGCATGTACATCCATGATGATTTTATGGCAGAATCAAGATAGTCATACATGTGCTCTTGTAGAAGTGTTCCATGACAATACCAAAATTCTCATCACGGAAGTGTTCACTTCCATGACGATAAATGACGCGTCATGAAGGGTAACCGACACATGGCATCCACTGTAACAGGTCGCCGTTAAGCTATGGGCTATGGTTTTGGATCCGATAACCCGTTAATAGCCTGGACCAATGGGGATTTTCCACGTGTAAAATTCTCATTGGCCGAACAAAACACGTGTCAGCTCATCATTGGGTCAGATAGGCGCCTATGATATGTCGACACGTGCGACGGCCCAACACTGGCCCATTAAGCTTACAAAGGCTGGCCCGTTTGACTTGGTCAAAAGCTAGTGGGCCGGCCCATGAAAAGCCTGTTAACGGTCTGTTCGCATATAGCCCATTTTACGGTCAGGTAACTCACGGCCCGTTAGGGCCTTCCTGAAATCTGCCCAACAACGTCATGTGGGCCGTCGAATATAACACCGGCCCATTTCACTTTCGGCCCATGTATGGCCCACGATGTCATTCGGCCCATATGAGGCCTTTGGTATCTTTGGGCCCTTTAGTGGCCCACGGTGACTCTAGCCCATAATGAACAATAAATTTCTTTGTACCAATTAACGACCCATAATTCAGACGGCCCGTTTCTAGCCCGTCTTAGCTTCTGGCCTACTGAGGGCCCATATGTTCTTGGGCTCCTTTCCGGCCCTCGATTACTTCCGACCTGTTACTGGCCTGCTCCTCTAATGGGCCAAATTCGACCCATGGTTATAATCGGCCCGTTTGTGGCATGTTAACCCGTTGCGCCGTTGAGGGACTCCTGGATTAGGGGGTATCCGGACAGCCGGACTATATACATCGTCCGGACTATTGAAGCGTGAAGATACAAGACTCAAGGCTCCGTCCCGTGTCCGGATGGGACTCTCCTTTGTGTGGAAGACAAGCTTGGCGATCCGGATATTGTATTTCCTTCCTTGTAACCGACTCCGTGTAAACCCTAGCCCTCTCCGGTGTCTATATAAACCGGAGAGGTTGGTCCTTAGAAGGCCGATCACAATTACAATCATAATCAGCATAGGCTAGCTCCTAGGGTTTAGCCTCTACGATCTCGTGGTAGATCTACTCTTGTACTGCTCATATCGTCAATATTAATCAAGCAGGAAGTAGGTTTTTACCTCCATCGAGAGGGCCCGATCCTAGGTAAACATCGTGTCCCTTGCTTCATGTTACCATCAGCCTAGACGCACAGATCGGGACCCCCTACCCGAGATCCGCCGGTTTTGACACCGACATTGGTGCTTTCATTGAGAGTTCCTCTGTGTCGTTGCTGCAAGGCTCGATGGCTCCTTCAATCATCATCAACAACATAGTCTAGGGTGAGACTTTTCTCCCCGGACAGATCTTTGTGTTCGGCGGCTTCGCACTGCGGGCCAATTCGCTTGGCCATCTGGAGCAGATCGATAGCTACGCTCCTGGCCACCAGATCAGGTTCGGAAACCTGAACTACACGGCTGATATCCGCGGAGACTTGATCTTCGACGGAATCGGGCCTGTGCTAGGAATGCAGGGCAGTCACGACGAGCGCGGCCTAGACCTGCTGTCGGACAGTGCTCGGGATATTACCCTTGCAGTAGTCCGAGACCTAAATCTGGAACAGACCACATGGCCCAAGGACGGTGGATGGACCCCTCCCCGCAGGCCGCACACTCATCGGCGGTGGAGCCGAACACAGGCCTCGCCTCTAAGGAAGCCTGTGACTACGGACCCCCGGACTCGTATCCGGCTGTAGGTTCTAGTCCGTGCGCTCCCAAGCCCATCGAGCCTAGCTGGGCTCCGGTAATGGAGTTTACCGCTGCGGATATCTTCCAGCACTCGCCCTTTGGCGACATGCTAAACTCATTAAAGTCTCTCTCTGTGTCAGGAGGCTCTTAGCCGAACTATGTCCGGCTCGAGTGGGAAGCAGGCGACGAAGGAATTCGCTACCCACCCACCACCCACTTCATTGCCACGGTCGATGATCTAACCGACGTGCTTGACTACGACTCCAAAGACATCGACGGTATGGACGACGATGCAGGAGAAGTACATGAACCACCGCTCACAAGGCGGTGGACAACCACCTCCTCATACGATATATATATGGTGGACACCCCGAAGGAAATCAAGGGCGATGAGGCAACGGAGGATAACCCCTCAGGGAGAAAAACAAAAGCATGGGCGTCGTCGACGCCGCTCCAAGCCCCGCCACAGCAATACCGGCCCAGGTGATGAAAACAATCTGGATGGTGCCGAAGAGGAATACAACCCTAATCAGCCTGCCTTTAAGCAGGCCGAACTGGCCACGGTTCGATACTTGGAGAGGGACAACTATATGCCCCCCTCCGAGGACGAGGTAAGCCTCGGAAATGACGAATTCGGCGTGCCTGAAGATCCAGTGGAACAAGTTCGCTTCAAGCAACGGCTCATGGCCACGACAAGGAGCCGGCAAAGGAAGCAACAACAACTTAAAGCTGACCAAGATTTGCTCGTGGACAGGTGGACCAAGGTCCTGGCCACCGAAAAATACGGACTCGACCGCCCCGACAAAGGGCACACACGGCACAACTGGCTACCTCAATCTAAGCAGGAGAACCCAAGGCACATACCCCGACGTCAACACACCACTACGGTCCAAGACAATACGAAGGACACACGAAGAGGCATCCTCAAGCCTCGGTGCAATGGTCATAAACGTCAAGTCAGGGAAGCTGGTGCCAAGTCCAGCAACTCCCAGTCCGATGAGCGGACAAAGAAAAGCTCAAGCCTATCCGGCCCGAGCCACATACTCGATCAACCATGCGAAATTCATGGCACTCCTAGAAGGATGGCAAAGCATACCAATAGAGAATGCCGGATCCTCAAAGCAAAGCGGACGGTCGTGTGCCAGAAACAATAAGGGGAGGAGTCCAACAACGGCAAAGTCAAAAGATCCTCTAGATCATAAAAGTACGGCCAATCTCCCCCGATCACATCAACCGTCCGGATAACATCAACCACAGCAATTCAATTGCAGTGCCTCTAGACCTAGTAGTCCCGGGGCTCCATAACACATAAAGCCCCCACGGGTATGAAACCGCAAATAACATCTTCTAAAAGATGCCAGGTGCGAAGGCCAAGTTTTATTGGCCCACCACTCTAACGGTTGTCTTCGGATCACCAAAAAAATGCACGCCAAAGAATAATTCTTCGGCACCTTCCCTCATACGGTAATTTACCATATGCTAATGGGATGAACCACGTTGACTAGATTCCACGTGGCAAACCATTAGGCCAACACCGTGTGATATATCACACCTATGGGCAAGGCCAAACCCCGCCCTTAGAGCGGAAATCATACAGCTGCCGGAGCAGCGAGTCGTGCATGCCTATCAAAATTTTGATATGACAGCCAACTATCCGGACACCAACTGAGGAGTCCACGCTACTTCAGGGTATAACGGCTGGGTTAACCAGGGTCCGATCAGGAACCCTCGGATCAACCACAAGAGGACGTTCAGCTGCCTCCAGGTATTTGCCTTTATAAACTAACTTTGACGCAGAACAGGATTGGCAACGTGGAATCGGCCCGGACACACAAGGGCAGGAACATGCATGTGACCCCCCACAAAGAAGGCAGTCCGGATTCACTTCAGATCCACTCACAACCCCCTCCAGTCCGGCCATCACAGGTTCTGCCAAAAACACCTCTTTTTATAATCATAAATCATACTCGTATGCATAGACATATCATCCTACTACAATGCATAGACTTAAATAACACTCACCGGCCGTCATTTCTCATCGACGCCTCGTGTCACGCCCGATTATGCCAGGGGCTTCATAGTACGGCAATAAAGTCCGACCACCTTTTCGGTCGCTCAGCACCCCGAACTTATAACACTATATGCATCAGCTCTGAATCATGTCTTGGGTCATTGGTTGGGTTTGCCCGGCTCCCATGTTTTGGTACCTTACGTTCGTCCCATCGGCTAAGGTAGAGCTGGGAGAACTACTGCGATTGTGTCCCAGTTCTGCCGGACGAGCACCTCAGTAGAGAAAGCCGAAAACTGACTGTCATGATACAGCGAGAGCTGGTCAGCTGTTCGAGAGGTTGTAAAATCCTTAAAGATTTATTCCGCATAATGCCATTATAAATGTAGAGTGCGACGGATCGGTCTTCCGATCAGGCGCCAATAGAGCCCCTAGTTTGGCCTTCCGAATACTAGGGGCTGCACCGACCATACTCGAATTCCTATGGCTAAGTGAGAGTGGTAAAGCCCTATAGTCCGATTGCCTAGTTCGTGGTGAGGAACATCTCCTTAAAAGGACCCAGCCATGGGATAAAGAGTGTTCAGGTATGTCCCGAACACCCCCGTATTTCTTTTGTGGGGGCAGAAGCCGACAACTGGCCAACTCTCAGGATTTACATACACTAAACAACCGCACAGGAAGAACAAATGTTCAAACAAAACAGGCAATAAATAATAAAAGTGCCATTATCCCATATTACAAAGAACGGAAAGAATGCCCTCAGGGAAATATAATGTCTTTGGTACACTTATCCGCCACAAGGTAGGCTCCCTTCAGTACACCTTCATAGTACAACTCGGTCTTGCGGTGCTCCTTACCCTCTGGCGGCCCCTCAGTCATCAGCTTCTCCGCGTCAAGCTTCCCCCAATGCACTTTTGCATGGGCAAACACCATACACGCGCCCTCTATACAGACTGATCACTTAACAGCATCAAGCCGAGGATAGGCGCCCACAATCCGCTTCACGAGTCCGAAGTAACTGCTTGGAATGGGCTCCGCGGGCCATAGCCGGACAACCAATTCCTTCATGGCTAGTTCGGCCGCCTGGTGCAGTTCGACCAGCTGCTTCAGCTGATCGATAAAGGGCACTGGATAGTTCGGCGCCAAATACTGCGACCAAAAATCCCTCTCCGCAGACTTCTTCTCCTCGGTCCGGTAGAATTGGGCGGCATCTGATATGCTACGAGGCAGATCCGCAAACGCCCCTGGAAAAACAAGAATTCAACTTGTCGCTTAGAGTTCTTCCCACTATCATGTAAAAATGGCCATGAATACAAAAGGCCTTACCAGCCGCAACCTTCCGGGCCTCCTGAATGTCCCGCATAGCACCTCGGGCTTCTTCTCGAGCATCTTCTGCGGCTTCGAGAGCTTGGGGAGTTTGGATTCTTTCCCTACTAGACTCTGCTCCAAGCCCTCGCTTTTCTTTCCAGCCTCCTGGAGCTCCCGCTCAGCTGCGATGACCCTAGCCTCGTGTTTCTCACGAAGCGCCTGTTCGACGGCAGCTTCTCGGTGGCATCAGCCACAACCTTCTTTAGTGCCTCATATTCGGCACTCGCTCCTAGAACATACAATACAAATACTTTTCACTAGGCACAATTACTCATTCGTGCCAAATTCAAGACAATGTTTCAACATACCTTGCTTGTCCTCCAATTGCTTCTTCACACAGCCAAGTTCCTCCTCGGCCCGTTTCGGGCTCTGCTTCAGTCCGGACATTTCTGCATTATGAGCGGCCATCTTCTCTGCAGACGCCTATTTTCACACAAAGGGGTATACGTCATTAACAAAGGCTCCGACACAAGCAGATGATTTGATCCCCTGTCCGGCTTTTTCCCTCTCTTTCGACGGACAGTGCATTAGGGGCTACTACTCATATTATGACAATTTCTCAAAGGTTTCTTAGAAAACATACCTCAAAGGCCTTTATAAGGCCAAGGCAGGACTCATTCAGCCCGCTCGGCGGATTGAATCTTTTCAATCACCGCACCCATGAGGGTCCGATGTTCATCGACGGTAGACGCGCTCCTTAACGCTATTGATAGGCTGCCCGGCAGCTCTGCTTGGACAGAGGTTGCTGGCGGAGTAGGCAAGCCTCCCCCTGTCAAAGGTGGCTGCTCGCCCGATCCTGGAACCTTAAAAGTCTCCAGGACCGTGTCCGGTTGTGGTCCGAACCAAAGACTGCCCCCGCCGTCGACACGCTTGGGGGCGATCGCTCCCGTGTGTCCGGCTCCAGAGATATGCCCCTTGGTCCGGGTCCCGTTGAGACGACACCTCAGTGTCGCGCCTAGACTTTGGGGAATGGGCCTTTGGAGGTGTCTCGCTCGCCAAGGCGTCTAAGCTCAGTGAATCCTCCGATGAGGACTGTCTGGCGCGAGACCTTGCCGGGCTGTACAAAATATGGCGACAATTAAAACTACTATACCCATACAACCCCGGACGCATATGTGTGTTTGGATTTCGTATACTTACGACTTTTCCAGGGGCTGGGCCCTGGGATCCCACTCCGGGCTGCTATCGGCAGTCGTGGTGGATGCCTCTGGGAGGGAACCTTTCCCCCTCTTGGGCGATTCGGCCTCCAGGGATGAGGAGGCCGTCCTTTTCTTCCCACCTCCAGAGTTAGGCTCGTCCTCCTCTGCTTCCTCCTCTTCGTCTTCGGAAGAAGGAGCGTCACTGGAGTCTTCGGATTTTACGTCAGAAACCTCGCGGCGACGGAGGCCACTCCGGGTCTTTTTGACCTTATTGGAGGCCTCTTTCTTTGGCGCCTCGTAAGGCGCGGGGACCAGCATCTCGTCAGAAGAGGTCCGGCCGGTTCCTCCGGCAGCGGGGCCGGACAATGTATCCGCTCCACCTTTTTTATCCATCCCTGGGGTTGTGATAAAGCATGATTAAAATGTCTCCCTCAGGACGTGCCAATCGAAGCATGGATGAACAGAGCATAGCAATAACTTACCGAGCTTGCAGAATGGGATAATTGATACCCACGGTCCTTGGAGGAGCCCGACCATGATTTGTCGGACTTAAAGAGCACCTTCCAGATATCCTTGTGGGAGGAATCATAGAGCTCCCGAAGAGTTTGGTGCTCGATTGGGTCATACTCCCACAAATTGCAGGCTCAATGCTGGCAAGGGAGAACCAGGCGAACTAACATCACCTGGACTATGTCGACGAGCTTGACGTCCTTGTCGACCACACTCTGAACGCGCGTCTGGAGCAGCGACAGCTCATCGGACAAGGACCAGTTCGGGCCCTTCTTGGGCCAGGACGTGAGCCGCAGTGGGGCTCCGGATCTGAACTCTGGAGCTGCAGCCCACTTTTTGCCGCATGGTTCGGTGATATAGAACCACTGCTGCTGCCACTCCTTGACGGAGTCGTTAAAGGCACCCGTCGGCCAAACGACCTTGGGCATCTTGCTCACCATGGTGCCGCCGCACTCGGCGTGCTCGCCACTCACCACCTTGGGCTTCACATTGAAAATCTTCAGCCACAGGTCGAAGTGAGGCAAAATCCAGAGAAAAGCCTCGCACACGACGATGAACGTCGAGATATTGAGGAAGGAGTTGGGGGAAAGATCATGAAAATCAATCCTATAGTAATACATGACTCCACGAACAAATGGGTGAAGGGGAAACCCGAGCCCGCGGACAAAATGGGGAAGGAACACGACTCTCTCGTGAGGCTCCGGAGTAGGGATGACCTGTCCCACCAGTGGGAGACGGTGGCCGATCTTCTTGGCCAGATACCCGGCCTCCCGGAGCCTCTTGATATCCTTCTCCTGGAAAGTAGAGGCCATCCATCTGCCTCCTGCTCCGGATCCGGACAGCTTCGGAAAACCTTTCTTCGATGGAAGAAAAGAATGCCTGGGCGTTAGGGCTCGAATAGAGGGGAATGGGCTAGCGGAAGGAGAAGGCGTGGGTAAAGAGGAAGAGACCTTATCTCTTTATAGAGACGATAAAAGATTTTTTGCGCCTCCCCGCTTGCCTGGTGGAACCCGCTCGCTCCCCACTCGCCGCGATTAGCGGTGTGGTTGGATTATCCATACCCGTATTAAAGAAAATCCCACAATAAGGGGACACGATCTCTGCTATGGCAAAACGCGCAGAAGAAACCGCCTCGCGATATGCGCTGTGGATGGTTGTGGGAAAATGGTTCGAATAATGACCCGACCGTAATGACATGTCACGTTGTCTGAAAAAGTTGTCAGCAGATTGCATTTGTGAAATATCATTCTCTCTACGATGGTATATGAAGATCATTTTGCGGATCCGGACACGGTTTAAGTGTTCGATAATTACTTTGGAGTATTCGGAGAAGGAACCCGCCTTGCAATGCCGAAGACAAGACTGCGCGTCGGACTCATCGTCATTGAAGCCTGGTTTAGGGGTTACTGAGGGAGTCCTGGATTAGGGGGTATCCGGACAGCCGGACTATATACATCGTCCGGACTATTGAAGCGTGAAGATACAAGACTCAAGGCTCCGTCCTGTGTCCAGATGGGACTCTCCTTTGCGTGGAAGACAAGCTTGGCGATCCGGATATTGTATTTCCTTCCTTGTAACCGACTCCGTGTAAACCCTAGCCCTCTCCGGTGTCTATATAAATCAGAGAGGTTGGTCCTTAGAAGGCCGATCACAATTACAATCATAATCAGCATAGGCTAGCTCCTAGGGTTTAGCCTCTACGATCTCGTGGTAGATCTACTCTTGTACTACTCATATCGTCAATATTAATCAAGCAGTAAGTAGGGTTTTACCTCCATCGAGAGGGCCCGAACCTGGGTAAGCATCGTGTCTCTTGCTTCTTGTTACCATCAGCCTAGACGCACAGATCGGGACCCCCTACCCGAGATCCGTTGGTTTTGACACCGACAGCCGTTTCCAGTCCGTCCTATATTTTGGCCCATTAATGACCCATTATGCCTGTGACAGAATTAAGCCTTTGTTGTCTTCCGGCATGTTAACGACCCGTTACTGTGTTGGCCCGATACCAATTACGCCCGTTTACGGACCATGTGGGCCCATTATTGACGACCCGAGGCCCACTGATTCTATGGCCCGTTGGAGGCCCATTTATCCGACGGCCCGTAGGAGGCCCATGGATCCTATGGCATGTAGCAGGATCAAGGTTACCGCGGTCCGTATATGGCCCATGGTTGTTGCACCCACTAGCAAACCAAGGAAAAACAAGACTACGAAATAAATAAGCCAGAAACTAATGATACGTCTCCAACGTATCTATAATTTTTGATTGTTCCATGCTATTATATTATCTATTTTGGATGCTTAATGGGCTTTATTATACACTTTTATATTATTTTTGGGGCTAACCTATTAACCGGAAGCCCAGTCCAAATTGCTGCTTTTTGCCTATTTCAGTGTTTCGCAAAAAAGGAATATCAAACGGAGTCCAAACGGAATGAAACCTTCGGGAGAATCATTTTTGGGAACAAGGAAGCAACGAGGCGGCCACGAGGTAGGAGAGCGCGCTCGGGGGGGGGGGGGGGGGGGGGGGGGGGTAGGCGCGCCCCCACCCTCGTGGACCCCTCATGGCTCCCCTGACCGACTTCTTTTGCCTATATATACTCATATACCCTAAAAACATCCGAGAGCACCATGATATTGGGAGTTCCGACGCTGCAAGCCTCTATAGCCACCAAAAACCAATCGGGACCCTGTTCCGGCACCCTGCTGAAGGGGGGATCCCTCATCGGTGGCCATCTTCATCATATCGACGCTTACCATGAGGAGGAGGGAGTAGTTCACCCTCGGGGCTAAGGGTATGTACCAGTAGCTATGTGTTTGATCTCTCTCTCTCTCTCTCTCTTGTGTTCTTGATTTGGCAATCTTGATGTATCACGATCTTTGCTATTATAGTTGGATCTTATGATGTTTCTCCCCCTCTACTCTCTTGTAATGGATTGAGTTTTCCCTTTGAAGTTATCTTATCGAATTGAGTCCTTAAGGATTTGAGAACACTTGATGTATGTCTTGTGCTTATCTGTGGTGACAATGGGATATTCACGTGATCTACTTGATGTATGTTTTGGTGATCAACTTGCGGGTTTAGTGACCTTGTGAACTTATGCATAGGGGTTGGCACACGTTTTCGTCTTGACTCTCTGGTAGAAACTTTGGGGCACTCTTTGAAGTACTTTGTGTTGGTTTGAATAGACGAATCTGAGATTGTGTGATGCATATGGTATAATCATGCCCACAGATACTTGAGGTGACATTGGAGTATCTAGGTGACATTAGGGTTTTGGTTGATTTGTGTCTTAAGGTGTTATTATAGTATGAACTCTATGATAGATCGAATGGAAAGAATAGCTTCGTGTTATTTTACTATGGACTCTTGAATAGATCGATCAGAAAGGATAACTTTGAGATGGTTTCGTACCCTACAATAATCTCTTCGTTTGTTCTCCGCTATTAGTGACTTTGGAGTGACTCTTTGTTGCATGTTGAGGGATTGTTATATGATCCAATTATGTTATTATGGTTGAGAGAACTTTCACTAGTGAAATGAACCTTAGGCCTTGTTTCCTAGCATTGCAATACCGTTTACGCTCACTTTTACCACTTCCTACCTTGCTATTTTTATTTTTTCAGGTTACAAAAACCTATGTACCATCCATATTGCACTTGTATCACCATCTCTTCGCCGAACTAGTGCACCTATACAATTTACCATTTTATTGGGTGTGTTGGGGACACAAGAGACGCTTTGTTATTTGGTTGCAGGGTTGTTTGAGAGAGACCATCTTCATCCTACGCCTCCCACAGATTGATAAACCTTAGGTCACCCACTTGAGGTAAATTTGCTACTGTCCTACAAACCTCTGCACTTGGAGGCCCAACAACATCTACAAGAAGAAGGTTGCGTAGTAGACATCAAGCTCTTTTCTGGCACCGTTGCCGGGGAGGTGAGTGCTTGAAGGTATATCTTTAGATCTTGCAATCAAATCTTTTTGTTTCTTGTTTTATCACTAGTTTAGTCTATAAAAGAAAATTTAAAAAAAATGGAATTGAGGGTGCCTCATATGCTTCATCTTTTTAATATCTTTCATGAAAATGATGGAAAGGAAAATTGTGCTCAAGTGCTAGAAGAAGAAATCTATAAAATGTTTGGCACTAAATCTTTGAATGATGAGAATTATTGCAATGTTGTTAGTATGAACTATTTGAATATCCATAGTACTAATGATGATTGCACTAGTCATGATGAAAATGCCTCTTATAAGCATGTCAACTTTTGTGGAGTGCATAGAGTTTGCAAGTGCACACCAAATAGGGAAGATAGATTTTGCAAGAGGCATATGTATTTAGAAACTAAATGGTTGCAAGAAAGGCTAGATGTTTGTGCTGAAAATTTAAATTTTCTTAGCCATCCTTGTGAACTTTGCAATGAACATGGCCATTTAAATATCCAATGCAAATTGTTTCATGATCAAACCGTGTCCAAAAATTGTGATGACTTGATTTCCCTTGCGCATCATAGTGAACTTAGTTTGCTTCTGGGTTATGAAGAAATGAAACGTATAAGTAAGGATATTCCAGAATTTGCCCTTGATAAAGTTCTTGATTTTGATCTAGAGGAAATTTATATGTATTGTGCGGTGAATTGCATTGAAAATCCTTATATTGCCAATTACATAAAGATAAGAAAACATATAGAAGATGAAGAGAATACTAATGAAAGGGAAGAGATTCCCCAATATCCTCCTATTATTTCTTATGATGAATCAGGTAATGAGGAGGAGCCTTCTATCCAACCAATCTCATTAATAAGGAGCTCCAAAAAGAGGGTTAACCCCACACATGATGCGAAAAAGAAAAAGAAAAGACGTAGAAGCAAAGGTAAAAAGGTATCCCTCCCAAATGATGTTGCTCCTATTACTCATTGTGATAATGATAATTGCTATACTATTGGTGCTATCCATACTATTAATGATGAGAGTGATTATGATTATGATATGAAAAGGCCCAAGCTTGGGGATGCTATGTTTGATGAGAATGACATGTTTGAGAATTTATTTGCTGCAATTAATGTTTGTCCCAAGCTTGGGGATGCTATGTTTAATGAAGATGATATTTCTAGCCTCCCAAGTTTTGATGAGCAAATTTAGTATGATGATAACATGCCTCCTATTTATGATGATTATTGTGATGACACTTATGCTATAAAAAGTAGTGATGATTATATTTATAAAACTTGTCATGATTATGATTACCCTTTTTCTGAACATTACTCTTTTAACGTGGAAACAATTTATAGTATTCGAGTCTCTTATGATACTCCCACTATTCCGAATAAGAATAATTTTGCTTATGTGGAGAGTAATAAAATTTCTATGCTTGTATATCATGAAAAGAATGCTTTATGTGATAGTTATATTGTTGAATTCATTCATTATGCTACTGAAAATTATTATGAGGGAGGAACATATGCTTGTAGGAATTGCAATAATATCAAGTTCCCTCTCTATGTGCTTAAAGTTTTAAAGTTATGCTTGTTTTGCCTTCCTATGCTAGTTGATTATAGTTCCCATAAGTTGTTTGCTCAAAAAATCCCTAGGCATAGGAAGTGGGTTATACTTAAATGTGCTAGTCATATTCTTCATGATGCTCTCTTTATGTTTCAATTCTTATCTTTTATGTGAGCATCATTGAAATCATCATGCCTAGCTAGGGGCGTTAAACGATAGCGCTTGTTGGGAGGCAACCAAATTTTACTTTTGTCCTTTAATTTTGCTCCTGTTTAGTAATAAATAATTCATATAGCCTCTATTTAGATGTGGTTTTATGTTTTAATTAGTGATTGTGCCAAGTAGGACCTTTGGGAAGACTTGGGTGAAGTCTATGCGATCTTGCTGTAAAAAACAGAAACTTTTGCGCTCACGATATTAGCTGCCATTTTTTACTGAAGAGAGATTTCAGGTTGATTATTTTTGTACATGATTATTAGACAAATTCCTCACGTCAACCAATTTATTTCAGAATTTTTGGAGTTACATAAGTATTCAAATGATACAGATTACTACAGACTGTTGTGTTTTTGACAGATTCTATTTTCTATGTGTTATTTGCTTACTTTGATGAATCTATGAGTAGTATCGGAGGATATGAACCATACAGAAGTTGGAATACAGTAGATATTACACCAATATGAATAAAGAATAAGTTCACACCAGTACCAAAAGTGGTGATTTATTTTCTTATACTAACGGAGCTTACGAGTTTTCTGTTGAGTTTTGTGTTGTGAAGTTTTCAAGTTTTGGGTAAAGATTCGATGGACTATGGAATAAGGAGTGGCAAGAGCCTAAGCTTGGGGATGACCAAGGCACCCCAAGGTAATATTCAAGGATAACCAAGAGCCTAAGCTTGGGATGCCTGTAATGCCCCGAATCCGATGCGCCAGATGTCTTCCAGTTATTCGTCGTTGTTGCCTTGTCATTTGCTTGCGTGTTGCATTTTGCCATGTTATCAACTGCATTTCAAAAGCATGTTTTCCAAAACTTGCATCTGTCCGGGTCCTCCCAGTTCTCTCCGTTGTCCGTTCGGAGTCCAGACACACTCACACGCGCCTGCGGCACCTCCGAAATGTTATTTTATAAGTGGCCGAAAAATGTTCTCGGAATGGGGTGAAAGTTGGTGTGCGGTCTTATAATACTGTGTTCGGGAACGTTGCAGAAAATAAAAAATTTCTACACTTCACCAAGATCAATCTATGGAGTCATCTAGCAATGAGATAGAGGAGTGCATCTACATACCCTGGTAGATCGCGCGGAAGCGTTCGAGAGAACGGGGTTGAGGGAGTCGTACTCGTCGTGATCCAAATCACCAATGACCCTAGTGCCGAACGGACGACACCTCTGCGTTCAACACGCGTACCGTTGGGGAAGACGTCTCCTCCTTCTTGATCCAACAAGGGGGAGGGAGAGGTTGATGGAGATCCAGCAGCACGACGGCGTGGTGGTGGAAGCAGCGGCGATCTCGGCAGGGCTTCGCCAAGCTCTACGAGAGGGAGAGGTGTTGCAGAGGGAGAGGAAGGCGCCAGGGACTTGGGGTGCGGCTGCCCTCCCTCCCCCCTCTTTATATAGGGCCAAGGGGGGGGGCACCAACCCCCTGGAGATGGGATCTCAAGGGGGGGGGGCAAGGGGGTGGCTTACCCCCCAAGCCAAGTGGGTTGCCCCCACCCTAGGGTTTCCAACCCTAGGCGCAGGGGGGCCCAAGGGGGGGCGCACCAGCCCACTAGGGGCTGGTTCCCCTTTCCACTTCAGCCCATGGGGCCCTCCGGGATAGGTGGCCCCACCCGGTGGACCCCCGGGACCCTTCCGGTGGTCCCGGTACAATACCGGTGACCCCCGAAACTTTCCCGATGGCCGAAACTGGACTTCCCATATATAATTCTTCACCTCCGGACCATTCCGGAACTCCTCATGACGTCCGGGATCTCATCCGGGACTCCGAACAACTTTCGGGTTACCGCATACTAGTATCTCTACAACCCTAGCGTCACCGAACCTTAACTGTGTAGACCCTACGGGTTCGGGAGACATGCAGACATGACCGAGACGACTCTCCGGCCAATAACCAACAGTGGGATCTAGATACCCATGTTGGCTCCCACATGTTCCGTGATGATCTCATCGAATGAACCACGATGTCGAGGATTCAAGTAATCCCGTATACAATTCCCTTTGTCAATCGGTACGTTACTTGCCCGAGATTCGATCGTCGGTATCCTAATACCTCGTTCAATCTCGTTACCGGCAAGTCAATTTATTCATACCATAATGCATGATCCCGTGACCAACCACTTAGTCACTTTGAGCTCATTATGATGATGCATTACCGAGTGGGCCTAGAGATACCTCTCCGTCATACGGAGTGACAAATCTTAGTCTCGATCCGTGTCAACCCAACAGATACTTTCGGAGATACCTATAGTATACCTTTATAGCCACGCAATTACGTTGTGACGTTTGGTACACCCAAAGCACTCCTACGGCATCCAGGAGTTACACAATCTCATGGTCTAAGGAAATGATACTTGACATTGGAAAAGCTCTAGCAAATGAACTATACGATCTTGTGCTATGCTTAGGATTGGGTCTTGTCCATCACATCATTCTCCCAATGATGTGATCCTGTTATCAATGACATCCAATGTCCATGGTCAGGAAACGTGACCATCTATCGATAAACGAGCTAGTTAACTAGAGGCTCACTAGGGACACGTTGTGGTCTATGTATTCACACATGTATTACGATTTCCGGATAACACAACTATAGCATGAATAAAGACAATTATCATGAACGAGGAAATATAATAATAACCATTTTATTATTGCCTCTAGGGAATATTTCCAACAGTCTCCCACTTGCACTAGAGTCAATAATCTAGTTACATTGTGATGAATCGAACACCCATAGAGTTCTGGTGTTGATCATGTTTTGCTCGCGGAAGAGGTTTAGTCAATGGATCTGTGACATTCAGATCCGTGTGCACTTTGCAAATATCTATGTCTCCATCTTGAACATTTTCATGAATGGAGTTGAAGCGACGCTTGATGTGCCTGGTCTTCTTGTGAAACCTGGGCTCCTTGGCAAGGGAAATAGCTCCAGCATTGTCACAGAAGAGTGTGATTGGCCCTGACGCATTGGGTATGACTCCTAGGTCGGTGATGAACTCCTTCACCCAGATTGCTTCATGCGCTGCCTCTGAGGCTGCCATGTATTCCGCTGCACATGTAGATCCCGCCACGACACTTTGCTTGCAACTGCACCAGCTTACTGCCCCACCATTCAAAATATACACGTATCTGGTTTGTGACTTAGAGTCATCCAGATCTGTGTCAAAGCTAGCGTCGACGTAACCCTTTACGACGAGCTCTTTGTTACCTCCATATATGAGAAATATATCCTTAGTCCTTTTCAGGTACTTCAGGATGTTCTTGACCGCTGTCCAGTGTTCCATGCCGGGATTACTTTGGTACCTTCCTACCAAACTCACGGGAAGGTTTACATCAGGTCAGGTACACAGCATGGCATACATGATAGACCCTATGGCTGAGGCATAGGGGACGACACTCATCTTTTCTCTATCTTCTGCCGTGGTCGGACATTGAGCCGAGCTCAATTTCACACCTTGCAACACAGGCAAGAACCCCTTCTTGGACTGATCCATATTGAACTTCTTCAATATCTTATCAAGGTATGTGCTTTGTGAAATACCTATGAGGCGTCTCGATCTATCTCTATAGATTTTGATGCCTAATATGTAAGCAGCTTCTCCAAGGTCCTTCATTGAAAAACACTTATTCAAGTAGGCCTTAATGCTGTCCAAAAGTTCTATATCATTTCCCATCAAAAGTATGTCATCCACATATAATATGAGAAATGCTACAGAGCTCCCACTCACTTTCTTGTAAACGCAGGCTTCTCCATAAGTCTGCATAAACCCAAACGCTTTGATCATTTCATTAAAGCGAATGTTCCAACTCTGAGATGCTTGCACCAACCCATAGATGGAGCGCTGGAGCTTGCATACCTTGTTAGCATTCTTAGGATCGACAAACACTCTGGCTGCATCATATACAGTTCTTCCTTAAGATGGTCGTTAAGGAATGCCGTTTTGACGTCCATTTGACATATCTCATAATCATAGTATGCGACAATTGCTAACATGATTCGGACGGACTTCAGCTTCGCTACGGGAGAGAAAGTCTCATCGTAGTCAACCCCTTGAACTTGTCGATAACCCTTAGCGACAAGTCGAGCTTTATAGATGGTAACATTACCATCCGCGTCCGTCTTCTTCTTAAAGATCCATTTGTTTTCTATCCCTCGCCGATCATCGGGCAAGTCTGTCAAAGTCCATACTTTGTTTTCATACATGGATCCTATCTCGGATTGCATGGCTTCAAGCCATTTGTTGGAATCTGGGCCCGCCATTGCTTCTTCATAGTTCGAAGGTTCACCGTTGTCTAACAACATGATTTCCAGGACAGGGTTGCCATACCACTCTGGTGTGGAACGTGTCCTCGTGGACCTACGAAGTTCAGTAGTAACTTGATCCGAAGTACCTTGATCATCATCATTAGTTTCCTCTCTAGTCAGTGCAGGCACCACAGGAACATCTTCCTGAGCTGCGCTACTTTCAAGAGGTAGTACTTCATCAAGTTCCACTTTCCTCCCACTTACTTCTTTCGAGAGAAACTCTTTCTCCAGAAAGGACCCGTTCTTGGCAACAAAGATCTTGCCCTCGGATCTGAGGTAGAAGGTATACCCAATTGTTTCCTTAGGGTATCCTATGAAGACGCATTTTTCCGACTTGGGTTCGAGCTTTTCAGGTTGAAGTTTCTTGACATAAGCATCGCATCCCCAAACTTTTAGAAACGACAGCTTAGGTTTCTTCCCAAACCATAATTCATACGGTGTCGTCTCAACGGATTTAGACGGTGCCCTATTCAAAGTGAATGTAGCTGTCTCTAGAGCGTATCCCAAAATGATAGTGGTAAATCGGTAAGTGACATCATAGATCGCACCATATCCAATAGAGTGCGATTACGACGTTCGGACACACCGTTACGCTGAGGTGTTCCAGGCGGCGTGAGTTGTGAAACGATTCCACATTTCCTTAAGTGCGTACCAAATTCGTGACTTAAATATTCTCCCCCATGATCTGATCGTAAGAACTTTATCTTTCGGTCACGTTGATTCTCTACCTCATTCTGAAATTCCTTGAACTTTTCAAAGGTCTCAGACTTGTGTTTCATCAAGTAGACATACCCATGTCTACTCAAGTCGTCAGTGAGAGTGAGAACATAACGATATCCTCCGCGAGCCTCAACGCTCATTGGACCGCACACATCAGTATGTATGATTTCCAATAAGTTGGTTGCTCGCTCCATTGTTCCGGAGAACGGAGTCTTGGTCATTTTGCCCATAAGGCATGGTTCGCATGTGTCAAATGATTTGTAATCAAGAGACTCCAAAAGTCCATCAGCGTGGAGCTTCTTCATGCGTTTTACACCAATGTGACCAAGGCGGCAGTGCCACAAGTATGTGGGACTATCGTTATCAACTTTACATCTTTTGGTATTCACACTATGAATATGTGTAACATCACGTTCGAGATTCATTAAGAATAAACCATTGACCAGCGGGGCATGACCATAAAACATATCTCTCATATAAATAGAACAACCATTATTCTCGGATTTAAATGAGTAGCCATCTCGCATTAAACGAGATCCAGATACAATGTTCATGCTCAAAGCTGGCACTAAATAACAATTTTTGAGGTTTAAAACTAATCCCGTAGGTAAATGTAGAGGTAGCGTGCCGACGGCGATCACATCGACCTTGGGACCATTCCCGACGCGCATCGTCACCTCGTCCTTCGCCAGTCTCCGCTTATTCCGCAGCTCCTGCTTTGAGTTACAAATATGAGCAACTGCACTGGTATCAAATACCCAGGAGGTTCTACGAGTACTGGTAAGGTACACATCAATTACATGTATATCACATATACCTTTGGTGTTTCCGGCCTTCTTGTTCGCTAAGTATTTGGGGCAGTTTCGCTTCTAGTGTCCCTTTCCCTTGCAATAAAAGCACTCAGTCTCAGGCTTGGGTCCATTCTTTGGCTTCTTCCCGGCAGCTGGCTTACCGGGCTCGGCAACTCCCTTGCCGTCCTTCTTGAAGTTCTTCTTACCCTTGCCTTTCTTGAAACTAGTGGTTTTTTTGACCATCAACACTTGATGTTCCTTTTTGATTTCTACCTCTGCTGATTTCAGCATTAAAAATACTTCAGGAATAGTTTTCACCATCCCCTGCATATTGTAGTTCATCACAAAGCTCTTGTAGCTAGGTGGGAGCGACTGAAGGATTCTGTCAATGACCGCCTCGTCCGGGAGGTTAATCTCCAGCTGGGACAAGAAGTTGTGCAACCCAGACATTTTGAGTATGTGCTCACTGACAGAACTATTTTCCTCCATCTTACAACTGTAGAACTTGTCGGAGACTTCATATCTCTCGACCCGGGCATGAGCTTGGAAAACCATTTTCAGCTCTTCGAACATCTCATATGCTCCGTGTTGCTCAAAACGCTTTTGGAGCCCCGGTTCTAAGCTGTAAAGCATGCCGCACTGAACGAGGGAGTAATCATCAGCACGTGACTGCCAAGCGTTCATAACGTCTTGGTTCTCTGGGATGGGTGCTTCACCTAGCGGTCCTTCTAGGACATATGCTTTCTTGGCAGCTATGAGGATGATCCTCAGGTTCCGGACCCAGTCCGAATAGTTGCTGCCATCATCTTTCAGCTTGGTTTTCTCTAGGAACGCGTTGAAGTTGAGGTTGACATGAGCGTTGGCCATTTGATCTACAAGACATTTTGCAAAGGTTTTTAGACTAAGTTCATGATAATTAAGTTCATCTAATCAAATTATTTAATGAACTCCCACTCAGATTAGACATCCCTCTAGTCATCTAAGTGATACATGATCCGACTCAACTAGACCGTGTCCGATCATCACGTGAGACGGACTAGTCATCATCGGTGAACATCTCCATGTTGATCGTATCTTCCATACGACTCATGTTCGACCTTTCGGTCTCTTGTGTTCCGAGGCCATGTCTGTACATGCTAGGCTCGTCAAGTCAACCTAAGTGTTTTGCATGTGTAAATCTGTCTTACACCCGTTGTATGTGAACGTTAGAATCTATCACACCCGATCATCACGTGGTGCTTCGAAACAACGAACTTTCGCAACGGCGCACAGTTAGGGGGACACTTTCTTGAAATTATTATAAGGGATCATCTTATTTACTACCGTCGTACTAAGAAAACAAGAAGCAAAACATGATAAACATCACATGCAATCAAATAGTGACATGATATGGCCAATATCATATTGCTCCTTTGATCTCCATCTTCGGGGCTCCATGATCATCTTCGTCACCGGCATGACACCATGATCTCCATCATCGTGTCTTCATGAAGTTGTCACGCCAATGATTACTTCTACTTCTATGGCTAACGTGTTTAGCAATAAAGTAAAGTAATTTACATGGCGTTATTCAATGACACGCAGGTCATACAAAAAATAAAGACAACTCCTATGGCTCCTACCGGTTGTCATACTCATCGACATGCAAGTCGTAATTCCTATTACAAGAACATGATCAATCTCATACATCACATATATTTAATTCATCACATCCTTTTGGCCATATCACATCACAAGGCATATGCTGCAAAAACAAGTTAGACGTCCTCTAATTGTTGTTGCATGTTTTTACGTGGCTTCTATAGGTTTCTAGCAAGAACGTTTCTTACCTACATAAAACCACAACGTGATATGCCAATTTATATTTACCCTTCATAAGGACCCTTTTCATCGAATCCGCTCGAACTAAAGTGGGAGAGACAGACACCCGCTAGCCACCTTATGCAACTAGTGCATGTCAGTCGGTGGAACCTATCTCACGTAAGCGTACGTGTAAGGTCGGTCCGGGCCGCTTCATCCCACGATGCCACCGAAGCAAGATAATACTAGTGGTGGCAAGAAAATTGACAACATCTACGCCAACAACAAGTTTGTGTTCTACTCGTGCATAGAAACTACGCATAGACCTAGCTCATGATGCCACTGTTGGGGAACGTTGCAGAAAATAAATTTTTTCTACGCTTCACCAAGATCAATCTATGGAGTCATCTAGCAACGAGATAGAGGAGTGCATCTACATACCCTTGCAGATCGCGCGGAAGCATTCAAGAGAACAGGGTTGAGGGAGTCATACTCGTTGTGATCCAAATCACCGATCATCCTAGTGCCGAACAGACGGCACCTCCGTGTTCAACACACGTATGGTTGGGGAAGACGTCTCCTCCTTCTTGATCCAGCAAGGGGGAGGGAGAGGTTGATGGAGATCCAGCAGCACGACGGCGTGGTGGTGGAAGCAGCGGCGATCTCGGCAGGGCTTCGCCAAGCTCTACGAGAGGGAGAGGTGTTGCAGAGGGAGAGGGAGGCACCAGGGACTTGGGGTGCGGCTGCCCTCCTTCCCCCCTCTTTATATAGGGCCAATGGGGGGGGGCACCGCCCCCCTGGAGATGGGATCTCAAGGGGGGGGCGGCCAAGGGGGTGGCTTGCCCCCCAAGCCAAGTGGGTTGCCCCCACCCCTAGGGTTTCCAACCCTAGGCGCAGGGGGGCCCAAGGGGGGCCGCACCAGCCCACCAGGGGCTGGTTCCCCTTCCCACTTCATCCCATGGGCCCTCCGGGATAGGTGGCCCCACCCGATGGACCCCCGGAACCCTTCCGGTGGTCCCGATACAATACCGGTGACCCCCGAAACTTTCCCGATGGCCGAAACTGGACTTCCCATATATAATTCTTCACCTCCGGACCATTTCGGAACTCCTCGTGACGTCTGGGATCTCATCCGGGACTCCGAACAACTTTCGGGTTACCGCATATTAGTATCTCTACAACCCTAGCATCACTGAACCTTAAGTGTGTAGACCCTACGGGTTCGGGAGGCATGCAGACATGACCGAGATGACTCTCCGGCCAATAACCAACAGCGGGATCTGGATACCCATGTTGGCTCCCACATGTTCCACGATGATCTCATCGAATGAACCACGATGTCGAGGATTCAAGTAATCCCGTATACAATTCCCTTTGTCAATCGGAACGTTACTTGCCCGAGATTCGATCGTCGGTATCCTAATACCTCGTTCAATCTCGTTACCGGCAAGTCACTTTACTCGTACCGTAATGCATGATCACGTGACCAACCACTTAGTCACTTTGAGCTCATTATGATGATGCATTACCGAGTGGGCCCAGAGATACCTCTCCGTCATACAGAGTGACAAATCCCAGTCTCGATCCGTGTCAACCCGACAGACACTTTTGGAGATACCTGTAGTATACCTTTATAGCCACCCAGTTATGTTGTGACGGTTGGTACACCCAAAGCACTCCTACGGCATCCAGGAGTTACACGATATCATGGTCTAAGGAAATGATACTTGACATTGGAAAAGCTCTAGCAAACGAACTACATGATCTTGTGCTATGCTTAGGATTGGGTCTTGTCCATCACATCATTCTCCCAATGATATGATCCCGTTATCAATGACATCCAATGTCCATGGTCAGGAAACCGTGACCATCTATCAATAAACGAGCTAGTTAACTAGAGGCTCACTAGGGACACGTTGTGGTCTATGTATTCACACATGTATTACGATTTCCGGATAACACAATTATAGCATGAATAAAGACAATTATCAATAACGAGGAAATATAATAATAACCATTTTATTATTGCCTCTAGGGCATATTTCCAACATAGTGTAGGTAGACCTCCTGTCAAATTTTGTCACATTCGGAGTCCGTTTGATAGTCCAACCTTTAAACCTATAGCGGTACCGTTGCCGATACCTTCGTCGGATGTTTTCGGTCTCTGGAAACCGCACCGGGCCGCACTTCTCCCCCTCTCTTCTCAGCCCGAGGCCTTCTACATAGTCACTTGCAGCCCACCTAGCCATCCTAAAACCCCCCTCCGACCGGAGCCATCGGATCGTGATCAGAGGGCTCCGAAAGCCCCCAAAACCCCCCTAACCTAGCCTACCTGCTATAAATGGACACCCCCTCTCCATTTTGGAGAAACCCAAACCCCCTAGCCTTCCCCTACCTCTGTCCCGCCGCCACTTGGCGCCGCCTGAGCGGTCAGCCCTGCCGCAGCCGCCTTCCTCCCCCCAACTAGGCGCCTCCACGCGCCCCTGGCCTCCCCGTGCTGCCCAGGGCCCGGCCGGCCCATCCGAGGCCCGCCCCGGGCTGGATCTGGGCCAAACGCCGCCCGCGCTCGAGCGCCCGACCCCGAGCTGCCTCGCTCCTCTCGCTTGATCCCTTCTGGATTGGGAGGGCACCCGCGCCGCCGCCAGTCAGCCCCGCCTCCCGCCGGCGAACTCCACCGCGGTCCCAGGTCGCCATGCCCTTCTCTCCTCCTCCGACCTGCTCTCCCTCTCACTCCCTCTCGCCGTGCCCCCTGCAGATCCGCCGCTGCCTGAGATCACCACCACCTCGTCACCCGAGCGCCGCCGGAACTGTGCCCTGCCGGCTCCCAGCGCCGCCACCACGACCCTCCGACCGCCGTCGATGCCGGATCTGGGATCCCCGAGGCCGGATCTGCCCGTTCCCAACCTCGGTGGCTTGCCAGACCATCCCCCTGCCGTCTTCATTGAAGCTCGCCGCTGCCGCCCCTGCACCCTGCCCGTGCGCGAGCACGAGAGCATGGTGATGACCAGCCCTCCCCTGCCTCGTGGGCTGGCCTCCCCAAGGCCCAGCTGCATGGCCCAGCCTGCCTGGCCTCTTCCTCACCATCCTGGGCCGAGCCCACATGGTGAGCCGCCCTCTATTCCCCGCCCAGAGCGCCGCTTAGCTAAATTGTGCTCTCCTATTTTTTTCTCAAAAATGACCAAGTCCCTGAATCATCATATTATGTGTGCATATTTGAGTGATGGTAACTTTGTGCAAGTTGCTCCGTTTTGTGTGTTTAATATGTCAAAATGTTCTTATGTGATGCTCTTCATGTTGTTGTACTGTGACATGCTTGTTTGAGTTCATCTTGATGCCTTAAACTTTGTTGCAAAACTGCTAAGTAATATAAGCTGCTGAAATCTGCTGGTTGTTAACCTTATGTATGCATCTTGTGAGTGTCACAACTCTGTCTCTGTTGATGCTATAATGATGATCTTGATATGCACATGTTCTTCTCTTCATGATGTACACGTTGGTGTGCTTTTCATTCATGTTATGGTGCATCTTGACACATTAATCCCTCTTGCAAAAGTGCATGTTGTTGTTAACTGCTGAAAACTGCTGTAACTTGCTGATTTGTCATTTTTGTTGCATTTTGTGTGTGCATCCTATGAGCATGATGTCTACATATTTTAGGAGCATTTTCATGCCATTACAATGGTGCCATGCATGTATTTTTATATGCCTTGTAGTGAGTGCATCAAGCTTGGGAAGTGGGCTACTTGCTGTTAACTTTCTGTCAATGCTGGATCTGTTATATCATGATGCTATCTTTGCTTGATGCTACCAATTAATCCATGCACATTCTGTAGTTGCTTAGTTGACATGTCTAGTTGACAATGTTATGATCTATCATGCCATGCCTTTTTATGCCCTATATATGTCCTGTAGCATACGTTTGCATTGCCATGAACATGCTTATATAATGTTCTAGATTTCTGTTAAGTTCATGATGCCTTGTTGTGAGCTTGTTATTGAGTGATCCATGCCTATTGTGGAGATGCTCCAATTACATGTTTTGTATTAAGCTATGAGTACTCTTTTCAAATGCCATGTTTGCTAATTTTGGTTATCATATGCCTCTGTTCCATGCTTGCAAACATGCTATGATGATGTTGCTGTTTTACACTTGCTGAAACTGTTTTAACATTCAATTTTGTCTTGTTGGTTCCCACTAATCCATGAGCCATATGTATATTATTCCCTGATGTTATTTTGTCTTTGTTATGTGTACTTTGATGCCATGCCCTTGGTTGCTTTATAAATTTGCTGTAGCTTGTCTCTTTCTTGCTCTCAAGTTGCCACCATATTAACTCTGCTCATGTATATGCTCCTGTGTTATAAAGTTGCTTTTTGCATTGATCATATGGTTTAATCTTGATGCCTATGAACCTGAACCTTAATGATATTTGAAGTATGTTATCTGTAATTGAAGTGCACATCAAGTTTATGCTCTTACGATTCCTGTAGCATGTTGTTTTGATGTTTGCTAAGTGCCTACTTGCTATTTTGGGCAGTTTGTTGTTATATCTTGTTTGGAGTGTATGTGTTGCACCGTTGCTCTGTTTTCAGCATGCTCTATATGAAACTTTCTTAGAATTGTATATAGTTTCATATTATCATGTTGCATCCATGTTTTGAGAGTGTTTGCTTGATGTTTTAATGTATTTTGCATCAATGCCATGTTTGACTTGTTTTGCTCATATCTTCTAGGCCGTAGCTCCGAATTAAATGAACTTTATATGTAACTTGACTATAATTTCATGTAGATCATCATGGTGCTCTTTAACTTGCCGTTTAACAACTTAAACTTAATCTTCATTCAGATCTGGACCAATTTCGAAATTTGCATATGAGGACTTACCAGATTAGTTATATGTTGTTTCCGGCCTCATTTAAACTTGCTTTGTTGTGTTGTTCTTGTATGCATCATCTCTTGCCATGAGTAGCATCATATAGCCTTGTCATGAATCATACTTGGTTGTGCATCATGCCTTGTTCATTTTTTGTTTGTTTACTATGTTGTTTGCTTCTTTCCGGTTGTGTTTCTTCTCGATAGTTCCTGTTTTGTTGCGATCGTGAGGATTCGTTCGACTACGCTTGGTTCATCTTCGTCCGTTCATCTTCTTCATGGACTCGCTCTTCTTCCTAGCGGGATTTCAGGCAAGATGACCGTTACCCTGGATCTCACTAATATCATTGCTATACTAGTTGCTTCATTCTATCGCTATGCTGCACTACCTATCACTTGCTTATCAAGCCTCCCAAATTGCCATGTCAGCCTCTAACCTTTTCCCCTTCCTAGCACACCATTGTTTGGCTATGTTACCACTTTGCTCAGCCCCTCTTATAGCGTTGTTAGTTGCAGGTGAAGTTGAAGATTGCTCCATGTTGGAACATGTTTATGTTGGGATATCACAATATCTCTTATTTAATTAATGCATCTATATACTTGGTAAAGGGTGGAAGGCTCGGCCTTATGCCTGGTGTTTTGTTCCACTCTTGCCGCCCTAGTTTTCGTCATACCGGTGTTATGTTCCTTGATTTTGCGCCCCTAACACGATGTGGGTTTATGGGCCCCTCTTGACAGTTCGCTTTGAATAAAACTCTTCCAGCAAGGCTCAACATTGGTTTTAACATTTGCCATAATAATACTTAAAATAAATATTAAATTTGCATAGGGCGTCATGAATCCGAGGATTCTTTTCTACATACAGGGCGGGGCCAGCGCTGATGGTGTTGGTCCCAAACGGGCAGACTGCGGGGCCACCACGGGGCAACCCGAGGATCTGGTTTTACTCGTAGGCTTTCCCATCCGGACGTGTCCTGAGACTAGATACGCGCGGCTACTATCAGGGTGTCGACACACCGGGAGGCTTTGCTGGATTAGTTTTACCATTGTCGAAATGTCTTGTGCACTGGGACCTCAAGTCTGATCGGATGTCCCGCGATGGAGGATTGTCTACGTGGATCGTGAGCTTATAATGGGCTAAGTTGGGACACCCCTGCAGGGTTTAGACTTTTGAAAGCCATGCCCACGGTTATGTGGCAGATGGGAATTTTTAATGTCCGGTTGTAGAGAACTTGACACCAGATTCGAATTAAAATACACCAACCGTGTGCGTAACTGTGATGGTCTCTTTTCAAGTGGGTCGAGAAGAGAACACAGTGGGGTTTTATTTGAACGTAAGTAGTTTAGGATCACTTCTTGACCATTACTAGTTGCGACCGTTTGCGTAGCTTCTCATCTTATTCTTCTACTCGTGAGTTAGCCACCATATCATGCTTAGCCGCTGCTGCAACCTCACCACTTTTCCATTCCATACCCATTAAGCTTTGCTAGTCTTGATACCCATGGTAATGGGATTGCTGAGTCCTCGTGGCTCACAGATTACTACAACAACAGTTGCAGGTACAGGTAATGCGATGATCATGACGTGAGAGTGATGCTTGCTTGCTTTGAGTTCCTCTTCTGCTTCGTCGTTCAGGGGATAGGTTCCTAGTCGGCAGCCTGGGCTAGCAGGGTGGATGTCGTTTGAGTTTCTGTTTGTGTTTCATCCGTAGTCGGATGTTGCTCTTATGTATGATGTTGTTGTATTCATGTGGCATTGTATGCCTTTTGTATGTATCCCAACTATTATGTATTGGTACGATGTAATGTTATCCACCTTGCAAAAGCGTCTCCAATATGTGCTTCTATCCTTGGTGGGACCTTCGAGTTCCTTTAGGATAGGGACGCATATTGGGCGTGACAATGCCCCGGATGGCATCCCCTCTTTCGTCTTCATTTATCGGTAACTTTACTTAGAGCTATATTTGTATTCACCACATGATATGTGTTTTGCTTGGAGCATCATTTTGTTTTATTTTGTTTTGCTTGCCATTTGAATAATATCCCAAGATCTGAAATTTTTAAATGTTAGAGAGTCTTCACATAGTTGCACAATTATTGGACTACTCATTAATCTTCACTTATATCTTTTGGAGTAGTTTGTCATTTGCTCTAGTACTTCACTTATATCTTTTTAGAGCACGGCGGTAGTTTTATTTTTTAAGAAATAGATGAACTCTCATGCTTCACTTATATTATTTTGAGAGTCTTAAACAGCATGGTAATTTGCTTTGGTTATGAATTTAGTCCTAATATGATGGGCATCCAAGAGGGATATAATAAAAACTTTCATATAAAGTGCATTGAATACTATGAGAAGTTTGATTCCTTATGATTGTTTTGAGATATGAAGATGGTGATATCAGAGTCATGCTAGTGAGTAATTGTGAATTTGAGAAATACTTGTGTTAAAGTTGGCAAGTCCTGTAGCATGCACGTATGGTGAACGTTGTGTGACAAATTTGAAGCACGGGTGTTCTTTGATTGCCTTCCTTATGAGTGGAGGTCGGGATCGAGCGATGGTTAACTCCTACCAACCCTTCCCCTAGGAGCATGCGTAGTAGTACTTTGCTTCGAGGGCTAATAAACTTTTGCAATAAGTATATGTGTTCTTTATGACTAATGTGAGTCCATGGATTATACGCACTCTTACCCTTCCGCAATTTGCTAGCCTCTACGGTACCGTGCATTGCCCTTTCTCACCTTGAGAGTTGGTGCAAACTTCGCCGGTGCATCACAAATCCCGTGATACGATACGCTTATCGCTCTATCACACATAAACCTCCTTATATCTTCCTCAAAACAGCCACCATACCTACCTATTATGGCATTTCCATAGCCATTCCGAGATATATTTCCATGCAACTTTCCATCGTTACGTTTATTATGACACACTCCACCATTGTCATATTGCTTTGCATGGTCATGTAGTTGACACGTATTTGTGGCAAAGCCACCATTCATAATTCTTTCATACATGTCGCTCTTGATTCATTGCATATCCTGGTACACCGCCAGAGGCATTCACATAGAGTCATATTTTGTCCTAAGTATTGAGTTGTAAATAAATAGAAGTGTAATGATTTCCATTATTATAGCATTGTCCCATGTGAGGAAATGATGATGGAGACTATGATTCCCCCACAAGTTGGGATGAGACTCCGGACTTTAAGAAAAAAAAGAGGCTAAAGAAGCCCAAATAAAATAATAAAACAAAAAAAATGAGAGAAAAAGAGAGAAGGGACAATGTTACTATCCTTTTTCCACACTTGTGCTTGAAAATAGCACCATGATCTTCATGATAGAGAGTTTCTTATTTTGTCACTTTCATATACTAGTGGGAATTTTTCATTATAGAACTTGGCTTGTATATTCCAATGATGGGCTTCCTCAAAATGCCCTAGGTCTTCGTGAGCAGGCAGGTTGGACGCACACCCACTTAGTTTCTTTTTGACGAGCTTTCATACATTTATAGCTCTAGTGCATCCGTTGCATGGAAATCCCTACTCCTCGTATTGACATCAATTGATGGGCATCTCCATTGCCCGTTGATTAGCCACATCAATGTGAGACTTTCTCCTTTTTTGTTTTCTCACATAATCCCTATCATCATACTCTACTCCACCCATAGTGCTATGTCCATGGCTTACGCTCATGTATTGCGTGATGGTTGAAAAGGCTGAAGCGCGTTAAAAAGTATGAACCAATTGCTGGGCTGAAACCGGGGTTGTGCATGATGGGAGCATTTTGTGTGACGAAAATGAAGCCTGTGCAAACTATATGATTTTGTAGGGATAAGCTTTCTTTGGCTATGTTATTTTGATAAGACATAAACTGCTTGGTTAGCATGCTTGAAGTATTACTATTCTTATGTCAATATTAAACTTTTGTTTTGAATCTTTTGGATCTGAACATTCATGCCACAATAAAGAATTACTTTGAGAATTATGCTAGGTAGCATTCCACATCAAAAATTCCGTTTTTATCATTTACCTACTCGAGGACGAGCAAGAATTAAGCTTGGGGATGCTTGATACGTCTCCAACGTATCTATAGTTTTTTATTGTTCCATGCTATTATATTATCTGTTTCAGATGTTTAATGGGCTTTATTATGCACTTTTATATTATTTTTGGGATTAACCTATTAACCGGAGGCCCAATCCAAATTGCTGTTTTTTTGCCTTTTTTAGTGTTTCGCATAAAAGGAATATCAAACGGAGTCCAAACGGAAGGAAACCTTTGGGAGAATCGTTTTTGGAACAAACACATTCCAAGAGACTTGGAGTGGACGTCAAGGAAGCAACGAGGCGGCCACGAGGTAGGAGGGCGCGCCCAGGGGGGTAGGCGCGCCCCCACCCTTGTGGGCCCCTCATGGCTCCCCTGACTGACTTATTTCTCCATATATACTCATATACCCTAAAAACATCCGAGAGCACCACGAGATCGGGAGTTCCGCCGCCGCAAGCCTCTATATCCACCAAAAAACAATCGGGACCCTGCTCCGGCACCCTGCCGGAGGGGGGATCCCTCACCGTTGGCCATCTTCATCATCCCGGCGCTCTCCATGACGAGGAGGGAGTAGTTCACCCTCGGGGATGAGGGTATGTACCAGTAGCTATGTGTTCTTGATTTGGCACGATCTTGATGTATCGCAAGCTTTGCTATTATAGTTGGATCTTATGATGTTTCTTCCCCTCTACTCTCTTGTAATGGATAGAGTTTTCCCTTTGAAGTTATCTTATCGGATTGAGTAATTAAGGATTTGAGAACACTTGATGTATGTCTTGCATGTGCTTATCTGTGGTGACAATGGGATAATCACGTGATCTACTTGATGTATGTTTTGGTGATCAACTTGCGGGTTCAACGACCTTGTGAACTTATGCATAGGGGTTGGCACATGTTTTTGTCTTGACTCTCTGGTAGAAACTTTGGGTCACTCTTTGAAGTACTTTGTGTTGGTTTGAATAGATGAATCTGAAATTGTGTGATGCATATCGTATAATCATGCCCACGGATACTTGAGGTGACATTGGAGTATCTAGGTGACATTAGGGTTTTGGTTGATTTGTGTCTTAAGGTGTTATTCTAGTACAAACTCTATGATAGATCGAACAGAAATAATAGCTTGGTGTTATTTTACTACGGATTCTTGAATAGATCGATCAGAAAGGATAACTTTGAGGTGGTTTCGTACCCTACAATATTGCCTTCGTTTGTTCTCTGCTATTAGTGACTTTGGAGTGACTCTTTGTTGCATGTTGAGGGATTGTTATATGATCCAATTATGTTATTATTGTTGAGAGAACTTTCACTAGTGAAAGCATGAACCTTAGGCCTTGTTTCCTAGCATTGCAATACCGTTTACGCTCACTTTTACCACTTGCTACCTTGTTGTTTTTATATTTTCAGATTACTATCTCTTCGCCGAACTAGTGCACCTATACAATTTACCATTGTATTGGGTGTGTTGGGGACACAAGAGACTCTTTGTTATTTGGTTGCAGGGTTGTTTGAGAGAGACCATCTTCATCCTACGCCTCCCACGGATTGATAAACCTTAGGTCATCCACTTGAGGGAAATTTGCTACTGTCCTACAAACCTCTGCACTTGGAGGCCCAACAACGTCTACAAGAAGAAGGTTGCGTAGTAGACATCAACTAACGCTAGGCTATTAAGGTGATTGCACAGATTACATCCACTGGGCATCAAAGTTCGCCACCAGTGCAAATATAGGGAACACCCTACACTATACAAAAATGGCTTGTTGTTTTCTTCAGCCGGTGGCCGCACGTTAACAACAAATTTTGTATCGCAACAAAACAAACTACAACCATAAAACAAAAGGAAGGTTGGCATAAAAGTTAACAGTCTGGCAGATAAATGCACCACCAGAAGTTCAGAAGCTCAATTCATTTGACCTGACTGTTATGTTTTCAAGTTGTACTGTCCGATGGAGCACCATAACCTTCACCTTCATTTCTCTGAGGCTCCTGAACAACATAGCAAATGTCTGATAGTCTGGTTTCAAAACCATGCATATCTTGACAACATCAAACATGGTTGTCCTTGTTTCACAAAGGGTCTCTGTTAGGGAATGGACTTGTGTCTAGAGCACAGATATAACATTGTTTTGGGCTTGCATATCTTGATCATGAGGCAGTTTGGACGAGATTGCTTAACAACAAACCCAATATTACGCAAGAACGTGCTTTTGGCACCGTTAGTGGATAGGTACTGACCCACTGCAGCAAGAGGTGACATTGCGGTTATAGTTGCCTCGTCACCTTCAGAAGGTGGTGGTTCCACCATTTGTTCCATAGCTTGCTGAAAAGTTGAGTTTTTACATTAGTAGTACCATAACAGAAGATATTAAGGAGGCAGAAAAACCAAAAAATAGCTTTGGTCTATATACAAAACTTATTCTGGTGAATCCGTGTAAAATATTAGTTGTATTTTATATTGCAAAGTACATAATAAAACCAGGTTCCAAACATATGACCATGTACCATGGCTAATGTATTGTCTATTTCTTCACATTGTATTGACAACTAAGGACAAAGGTACAAAGTTTATAATACGGTAAGCATAGTATGACATCATTCATATCACAAAACAACTGAGAACAGACAAACATGCAATTGTAACATTGTGTGGGCAAGTCCAGCATGGAACTAGATTACAGATCAAGATCAAAGGGACATCACTCCTCTCTTTTAAACCTTGTAAGGTGCAATGATACGCTAAGACAATTGTGTATAAAATTGAAAATAGTAATAAACATTGGCTGCAAACCGTGCAGTTCAATGCACAAGTAATAGTAAGTAGTAGTTAAAAGGCATGATGATTAAGGACTTACAACAATGGCTTTGACTGGTGTAGTCATGCCCTTCATCTTGCTGGTGTGACAGTCCTTGAAGGTTTCCACATCATTTGGTTCAGGTACTTTTTGGTCCTTGCGGGCTTTCCTTTGCATTTGGAACAAGTCAATATAGATCTGACAATATGGCACAACGAAAAGAGTGAAACAACAGCTAATTACAAGAGCCTCACAGTGTGCAATATAGCTACGAGATCCCGTCGTATGTTGGAATTTCACTTTCGTACGGTTGGCCTTGTTCTTTGAATAGTTCACCTACAAGAAGATATATTTGTGAGGCACATGCGTAAAAAGGAGTTCAACATGTGATCTGATCACACACACACACACACACACACACACACACACACATATATATTTGATACTTTGGATCAGACCAGTGTTTAACGAGGCCTCTCCAGTCTTCATCCGATATATTTTCCACTGGAGATGTTTGGGCAAGTTCACTGTTAGCCTTGCCTTCAAAATGAGTTTTCCTCAAGTTATACCGATACCGTCGCAGAGCAGACTTGAAAACATGGGTGCAAGCATGTCTGGTTGCATCAACTTGGCTATCCAACTTGAATCTCATCTGTTAAAAATTATGGGAGTCTCATTATCAGCAACCTATAAAGTATGGGATAGGGCAATACGATATTACTAGTTTCCATACACAACCATACTTACAGATAAATGGTCGAGGAAGGTGTTGAACTGGGTTTCGTCTTTGTCATTCCTATACTGAATCCATGTTGGGAGGATACGTGCATGGCACCTAACGGCAACCGTTGCCTCTGATACTAGCTTGGCTGACTCTATAGCATCACGTGGCCTTTTTAAACCTGCCTCAAAACGGATCTCCATTCTTCCTCCTCTAGATTTAGTTAACCTATCGAGCATTATCCCTGATGTTTGTTTCCTCTTGCGCCTAGGTGCTAGTCCAACAACGAACATAGGAAGTGTTAGTGTACATCAAACTGTGAGACTACATATAAAGAAGCATGCACTATAACTTGACTCCAGCAACTACGTTCTTATTGTTGAATCTCACAAGGTTCATTTGATCTTGCCAACTCGTATTGTGTCAGGAGTGCTTTGGAAGTAGTGTCAGGTGGCAAGGGAGCTTGGGAACGTGCTGCTAGCTGAGTTGACAAACGAGTAACTCGTGCAGCTGGTGGTACTGTGGAAGGTGTTGCAACAACTAAGGCTATCACTGCTTGTTTGGTGGCAACTATTAGTTTCAGTTTGGCTTGTTTTGCAGCTCGTGTAGCATGGTATACTGCGTTTGTACAATTTTCCGGTGGACTTTGACCTTTTATTGCACCATCAGTACCAACAGAATATGCATAATTCTTCCGCTTCCGTTTCTGTGTGTCCTCAGTACTAACACCATCCCCTGCCATTTTGTGTTCCTTCATCTTTCTCTATGCCATGTCAAGTCTAAGCCGACAAGAAAAAGGAATAAAAATTTAGTTCTTCAGAACAGATTGATGTGTGATACAGACGAACTGAATTGTGATGTTAGACAACCACATGATAGGATGAAGTAATATGTACAAAAAATAGGACGACATGAAATAATCAGAACTATGATGTGTAAACTAAGCAGAAGACAGTTTAATAAATTAGAAGCAATGCAATGGAAGGTAGACACCATATGAAAGATGCTACAAATATCGCTATGTGAAGTTAACAATGTCTCGTCATAACTGGCATTTAAACAAATGTGAAGCAGTACAAGAAATAAATCATATGCAAGATGCAAACAACATCACACTACCAAGTTAAAGGTCTCTCGTCATCAGTGCCATTGCATATTCACAACATGGCATATTCACACCTTATGATGTGTAAACTAAGCAAAAGGCATTCAAACAAATTAGAAGAATTGAAAGCTAGACACCATATGTAAGACGCAACGAATATCACTCTACCAAGTTAAAATTGCCTCGTCATTAGTGCCATTTCAACAAATTAGTATTACAAGCTAGAAAATAACGTGAGATGTAAACTATATCAGACTCCCAAGTTAAACATGTCTTGTGAAAAGTGATTGCTGCAGGTTACACAACAGTAGTACTTTAACGTAAGAACATCGTGTGATAGACATATATTGTATGTTCTAGAAATAGGAACACATGTCCTATTCACAAGTATATTGTGTAAAGTAAGCAGATGGAATTCAACAAAATTAGAAGCAATACAAGCTAGACATCATACATAACATGCAACCACATATAACAGTGCCATGTTAGAGGGAGCACCTGTGATGGTGGACAAGGGGGGACGTGCTCATCATCAACACAGCTATGTTGAGTGTCTATGCATGTGTTGTCTTCCAAATCTTGTTGGGGGGATGGCGGAGTAGAATGTGTAGAGGCCCTCCATTTGGAAGGAGCACCTTTATCCACTACCTTGCCAATTTCCTTCTGCTTTATTGTTTTTGGATTGTCAAGTAATACCGACAAGAAAAAGCAATAGAATTCACTCTTCAAAACTCATTCATGCATGATAATGACAATCACTACCTTGATGTAAGGCAGACACATGATACGAGGATAGGATATGTACGAAAACATGACGACATGGCATATTCACAACTATTTGTGTAAACTAAGCATAAGTAATTTAATCAAATTACAAGCAATACAAGCTAGACACCGTATGCAACATGCAAGACAATATCACACCGCCAAGCTAGAGAAAGCACCTCGGATGCCGGTTTCGCCGGAAGACCACCATCAGTCCCTGCCTTATTTTTTCTTTCCTCTTTCTTAATTGTATTGCCTTGTCAGGTCAAACCCACAGGAAAAATGAATAAAAATTCGCTTTAACTCATTGATGCAGGATGCTGACGAGCACTACTTTAACGTAAGGCAGCCGCATGATAGGACGATGATATGTCTCCAACGTATCTATAATTTTTGATTGCTCCATGCTACTTTATCTACTGTTTTGGACTATATTAGGCTTTATTTTGCACTTTTATATTACTTTTGGGACTAACCTACTAACCGGAGGCCCAGCCCAGAATTGCTGTTTTTTTGCCTTTTTCAGTATTTCAAAGAAACAGAATATCAAACGGAGTCCAAACGGAATGAAATCTTCGGAATCGTGATTTTCCAACCGAACGTGATCCAGGAGACTTGGACCCTACTCCAAGCAGTGTCCGAGGAGGTGACGAGGGTGGAGGGCGCACCCCCTGGGCGCGCCCCCTACCTCGTGGGCCCCTCGGAGCTCCACCGACGTATTCCTTCCTCCTATATATACCTACGTATCCCCGAACGATCAGAACAGGAGCCAAAAACCTAATTCCATTGCCGCAACCTTCTGTATCCACGAGATCCCATCTTGGGGCCTGTTCCGGAGCTCCACCGGAGGGGGCATCCACCATGGAGGGCTTCTACATCATCACCATAGCCCATCCGATGAAGTGTGAGTAGTTTACTTCAGACCTTTCGGTCCATAGCTAGTAGCTAGATGGATTCTTCTCTCTTTTTGGATCTCAATACAATGTTCTCCCACTCTCTCGTGGAGATCTATTAGATGTAATCTTCTTTTTGCGGTATGTTTGTTGAGACCGATGAATTGTGGGTTTATGATCCAGTATTATCTATGGAAAATATTTGATTCTTCTCTGAATTCTTTTATGTATGATTGAGTTATCTTTGCAAGTCTCTTCGAATTATCCTTTTTTGGTTTGGCCAACTAGATTGGTAGTTCTTGCAATGGGAGAAGTGCTTAGCTTTGGGTTCAATCTTGTGGTGTCCTTACCCAGTGACAGAAGGGGCAGCAAGGCACGCATTGTATTGTTGCCATCAAGGATAACAAGATGTTTTTTTTATCATATTGCATGAATTTATCCCTCTACATCATGTCATCTTGCTTATGGCGTTACTCTGTTTTTAACTTAATACTCTAGATGCATGCTGGATAGCGGTCGATGAGTGGAGTAATAGTAGTAGATGCAGAATCATTTCGATCTACTTGTTTTGGACGTGATGCCTATATACATGATCATTGCCTAGATATACTCATAACTATGCTCAATTCTGTCAATTGCTCAACAGTAATTTGTTCACCCACCGTAGAATACTTATGCTCTTGAGAGAAGCCACTAGTGAAACCTATGGCCCCCGGGTCTATTCTCATCATATCAATCTCTATCACTTTATTTACTTGCTTTGTTTTTTACTTTGCCTTTACTTTTTACCTTGCATCTATCTATCAAAAATACCAAAAATATTATCTTTATCAGATATCACTCTTGTAAGTGACCGTGAAGGGATTGACAACCCCTAATCGTTGGTTGCGAGTTGCTATCGTTTTGTGTAGGTACGAGGGACTTGTGCGTGGTCTCCTAATGGATTGATACCTTGGTTCTAAAAAACTGAGGGAAATACTTACGCTACTTTGCTGCATCATCCTCTCCTCTTCGGGGAAATCCAACGCAGTGCTCAAGAGGTAGCAAGAAGAATTTCTGGCGCCGTTGCCGGGGAGGCTCACACAAGCAAGTCAACCATACCAAGTACCCATCACAATCCCTATCTCTCGCATTACATTATTTGCCATTTGCCTCTCGTTTTCCTCTCCCCCACTTCACCCTTGCCGTTTTATTCACCCTTCTTCCGTTCGATCTTATGTTTGCTTGTATCTTCTTTTTGCTTGCATCTTCGCTTGCTAAAAGTTTATGGATCCTCATCCGCTTGCCAATCTTTTTAAGATATCCAATTATGATGAACCAATTGCTAGTGAGTTTTGTGCACTAGATTATCTTTATGAAGTTTTGCTTGAAATTCCTGAATCTAGAAATTGTGATGAAGTACTTTATGAAGAGATTCATGATAACTCTTTGAATAAAAAGGATGATTGCAATGAGTTTACTATAAGTTCTCTTGATGACAATTTGTCTAATAATATGCAAAACCCTAAGCTTGGGGATGCTAGTTTTGCTATGTCTACTACTTGTTGCAATGATCATGATTGGGGTAATTCTTCTTATGATCTTGAAAATTTATTTAAGCCCCATGATGAATATGAGATTGATAATAGTGTTTGCAATATTGAAAGTGGGTTTGGAAGAGTGCCAACTTTAGATACCACATATTTGGAGAATGTTCAATCTTATGAAATTTTTGAGAAAAGTTGGTTTGGAGAGGTCATGACTTTAGTTAATGTTAATCCCACTATCTTGGAAGAGTGTCAACTTTGCATGCATGTGGATCATGTTGAGAATATGTTTTGTGATAGCTATTTTTTTGAATTTTCTTATGATCCTACATGTAATTATTATGAGAGAGGAAAATATGGTTGTAGAAATTTTCATGTTACTAAATTACCTCTCTTCATGTTGAGATTGCTATCATCTCTTTGTTCTTCCTTGCATATGCTAGTTTTTGATTGCCTTGCAAATTTGTTTGCTTATAATATGCCTATGCATAGGAAGTATGTTAGACTTAGATATGTTTGTCACGTGTTTCATGATGCTCTCTTTGCGCTTCAATTCTTGTCTCTCTTGTGAGCATCATTAAAATTCTCAATGCCTAGCTAGGGGCGTTAAACGATAGCGCTTGTTGGGAGGCAACCCAATTTTATTTTGTGTTTTTTGTTTTTGCTTATGTTTAGGAATAAATAATCCATCTACCTTCTGTTTTGATGTGGTTTTATGTTTTAATTAGTGTTTGTGCCAAGTAGAACCTATAGGATAACCTACGATGATAGTTGATTTGATTCTGCTGAAAAACAGAAACTTTGCGCGCACGAATTTAGTTATGATAAATCACAGGAACGTGATTTTGCGTTGATTCTTTTTGATGCTGATAAATAAACAAATTTTCCAGGACTTCCTATTTTGGTAGAATGTTTAGAGTTCCAGAAGTTTGCGTTAGTTACAGATTGCTACAGACTATTCTGTTTTTGACAGATTCTGTTTTTCGTGTGTTGTTTGCTTATTTTGATGAATCTATGGCTAGTAAATTAGTTTATAAACCATAGAGAAGTTGGAATACAGTAGGTTTAACACCAATATAAATAAAGAATGAGTTCATTACAGTACCTTGAAGTAGTCCTTTGTTTTCTTTCTCTAACGGAGCTCACGAGATTTCTGTTGAGTTTTGTGTTGTGAAGTTTTCAAGTTTTGGGTGAATTCTTTTGATGGATTATGAAACAAGGAGTGGCAAGAGCCTAAGCTTGGGGATGCCCATGGCACCCCCAAGATAATCCAAGGACACCAAAAAGTCAAAGCTTGGGGATGCCCCGTAAGGCATCCCCTCTTTTCGTCCACTTCCATCGGTAATTTACTTGGAGCTATATTTTTATTCACCAACATGATATGTGTTTTGCTTGGAGCGTCTTGTATTATTTGTGTCTTTGCTTGTTAGTCTACAACAATCATCCTTGCTGTACACATCTTTTGAGAGAGCCATATATGAATTGGAATTTGTTACAATACTCTTTGTGCTTCACTTATATCTTTTGAGCTTGATAGTTTTGCTCTTAGTGCTTCACTTATATCTTTTGAGCGTGATAATTTTTGCTCTAGTACTTCACTTAGATCTTTTTGAGTGGTGGATTTGTTTTAAAGAAACTATTGATCTCTCATGCTTCACTTAGATTATTTTGAGAGTCTTTAATAGCATGGTAATTTGCTTAATGTTAATATACTTGGTGTTCAAGATATGTGAAACTTTCTTTTGAGTGAATTGTATACTAAGATAAGTTTGATGCTTGATAATTGTTTTGAGATATGGAGGTGATAATATCAAATTCATGCTAGTTGGGTGATTATGAATTTGAGAAATACTTGTGTTGAAGTTTGCAAGTCCCGTAGGATGCACGTATGGTTAAAGTTGTGTAACAAATTTGAAACATGAAGTGTACCTGGCTTGTGCATCCTTATGAGTGGCGGTCGGGGACGAGCGATGGTCTTTTCCTACCAATCTATCCCCCTAGGAGCATGCACGTAGTACTTGAATTTTTGATGACTTCTAAATTTTTGCAATAAGTATATGAGTTCTTTTGATTAATGTTGAGTCCATGGATTATACACACTCTCACCTTTCCACCTTTGCTAGCCACTTCGGTACCGTGCATTGCCCTTTCTCACCTTGAGAGTTGGCACAAACTTTGCCAGTGCATCCAAACCCCGTGATACGATATACTCTATCACACATAAACCTCCTTATATCTTCCTCAAAACAGCCACCATACCTACCTATCATGGCATTTCCATAGCCATTCCGAGATATATTGCCATGCAACTTCCACCATCATCATCATGACATAAATTACTTTTGTCATATTGCCATTGCATGATCTTGTAGTTGACATCATATTTGTGGCAAAGCCACCATGCATTATTTTCCATACATGTCACTCTTGATTCATTGCATCATCTCGGTACACCGCCGGAGGCATTCATATAGAGTCATATCTTGTTCTAAGTTTCGAGTTGTAATCCTTGTGTTGTAATCAATAGAAGTGTGATGATCATCATTATTAGAGCATTGCCCAAATAAAAAAAAGAGAAAGGCCAGAAAAAAAGAAAGGCCCCAAAAAGAGGGGGCAATGCTACTATCTCCTTTTCCCCACTTGTTCTTCAAAGTAGCACCTTGTTCTTCATGTAGTGAGTCTCATATATTGTGCTTCAAAGTAGCACCTTGTTCCTCATGTAGTGAGTCTCATAAGTTGTCTTTTTATACTAGTGGGAATTTTTCATTATAGAACTTGGCTTGTATATTCCTACGATGGGCTTCCTCAAATGCCCTAGGTCTTCGTGAGCAAGCGAGTTGGATGCACACCCACTAGTTTTCTTTTGTTGAGGATTCATAGCTCTAGTGCATCCGTTGCATGGCAATCCCTACTCCTCATGTTGACATCAATTGATGGGCATCTCCATAGCCCGTTGATTAGCCTCGTCAATGTGAGACTTTCTCCTTTTTTGTCTTCTCCACACAATCCCCATCATCATATTCTATTCCACCCATAGTGCTATATCCATGGCTCACGCTCATGTATTGCGTGAAGGTTGAAAAAGTTTGAGATTGTTTAAGTATGAAACAATTGCTTGGCTTGTCATCGGGGGTATAGAAGTTGGGAACATTTTTGTGTGACGAAAATGAAGCATAGCCTAACCATATGATTTTGTAGGGATGAACTTCCTTTTGCCATGTTATTTTGAGAAGACATGATTGCTTTGATTAGTATGCTTGAAGTATTATTATTTTTGTGTCAATATAAACTTTTGTCTTGAATCGTTCGGATCTGAATATTCATATCACAATTAAGAAGATTTACATTGAAATTATGCCAAAGTATCACTCCGCATCAAAAATTCTTTTTTATCATTTACCTACTCGAGGACGAGCAGGAATTAAGCTTGGGGATGCCTGATACGTCTCCAACGTATCTATAATTTTTGATTGCTCCATGCTACTTTATCTACTGTTTTGGACTATATTGGGCTTTATTTTCCACTTTTATATTACTTTTGGGACTAACCTACTAACAGGAGGCCCAGCCCAGAATTGCTGTTTTTTGCCTTTTTCAGTATTTCGAAGAAACAGAATATCAAACGAAGTCCAAACGGAATGAAACCTTTGGGATCGTGATTTTCCAACCGAACGTGATCCAGGAGGCTTGGACCCTACTCCAAGCAGTGTCCAAGGAGGTCCCGAGGGTGGAGGGCGCGCCCCCTGGACGCGCCCCCTACCTCGTGGGCCCCTCAGAGCTCCACCGATGTACTCCTTCCTCCTATATATACCTACGTATCCCTGAACGATCAGAACAGGAGCCAAAAACCTAATTCCACCGCCGCAACCTTCTGTATCCACGAGATCCCATCTTGGGGCCTGTTCTGGAGCTCCGCCGGAGGGGGAATCCACCACGGAGGGCTTCTACATCATCACCATAGCCCCTCCGATGAAGTGTGAGTAGTTTACTTCAGACCTTCGGGTCCATAGCTAGTAGCTAGATGGCTTCTTCTCTCTTTTTGGATCTCAATACAATGTTCTCCCCCTCTCTCGTGGAGATCTATTCGATATAATCTTCTTTTTGCGGTGTGTTTGTTGAGACCGATGAATTGTGGGTTTATGATCCAGTATTATCTATGGAAAATATTTGATTCTTCTCTGAATTCTTTTATGTATGATTGAGTTATCTTTGCAAGTCTCTTCGAATTATCCTTTTTGGTTTGGCCAACTAGATTGGTAGTTCTTGCAATGGGAGAAGTGCTTAGCTTTGGGTTCAATCTTGTGGTGTCCTTACCCAGTGACAGAAGGGGCAGCAAGGCACGTATTGTATTGTTGCCATCGAGGATAACAAGATGTTTTTTTATCATATTGCATGAATTTATCCCTCTACAACACATCATCTTGCTTATGGCGTTACTCTGTTTTTAATTAATACTCTAGATGCATGCTGGAAAGCGGTCGATGAGTGGAGTAATAGTAGTAGACACAGAATCGTTTCGATCTACTTGTTTTGGACGTGATTCCTATATGCATGATCATTGCCTAGATATACTCATAACTATGCTCAATTCTATCAATTGCTCAACAGTAATTTGTTCACCCACCGTAGAATACTTATGCTCTTGAGAGAAGCCACTAGTGAAACCTATGCCCCCCGGGTCTATTCTCATCATATCAATCTCTATCACTTTATTTACTTGCTTTGTTTTTACTTTGCCTTTACTTTTTACCTTGCATCTATCTATCAAAAATACCAAAAATATTATCTCTATCAGATCCCACTCTCGTAAGTGACCGTGAAGGGATTGACAACCCCTAAGCGTTGGTTACGAGTTGCTATCGTTTTGTGTAGGTACGAGGGACTTGTGCATGGTCTCCTACTGGATTGATACCTTGGTTCTCAAAAACTGAGGGAAATACTTATGCTACTTTGCTGCATCATCCTCTCCTCTTCGGGGAAATCCAACGCAGTGCTCAAGAGGTAGCAGACGACTGAACGTATAAGAAAAAAGGACATCATTGCATATTCAAAGCTATGATGTGTAACCTAAGCAGAAGGCATTTTGACAAATTAGAAGCAAGGAAAGATAGACACCATATGAAAGATGCAACAAATATCACTCTACCAAGTTAAAATTGTCTCGTCATAAGTGCCATTTCAACAAATTAGAAGTAGTAAAAACTAGAAAAGACTGCGAGATGTAACCTATATCATACTCCCGAGTTAAACATGGGTTATGATAAGTGATTGTTGCAGGTTACACAATAGTAGTACTTTGATGTAAGAACATGGTGTGATAGACATATATTGTATGTTCTAGAAATAGGAACACGTGTCTTATTCACATGTATAATGTATAAAGTAAGTAGATGGAATTCAACAAAATTAGAAGCAATACAAGATAGACATCATACATAAAATGCAACCACATATGATAGTGCCAAGTTAGAGGGAGCACCTGTGATGGTGCACTAGGGGAGACGTGCTCATCATCAACACAACTACATTGAGTGTCTATGCATGTGTTGTCTTGCAAATCTTCTTGGGGGGGGGGGGGTGTGGCAGAGTAGAATCTGTAGAGGCCCTTCGTTTGGAAGGAGCACCTTTATCTAGTGCCTTTCTAATTTCCTTCCGCTTTATTGATTTTGAATTGTCAAGTAAAACTGACAAGAAAAAGCAATAAAATTCACTCTTCAGAACTCATTCATGCATGATACTGACAATCACTACCTTGATGTAAGGCAAACACATGATACGAGGATGGAATATGTATGAAAAATAGGATGACATGGCATATTCACAACTATTTGTGTAAACTAAGAAGAAGTAATTTAATCAAATTACAAGCAATACAAGCTAGCCGCCGTATGCAACATGCAAGACAATATGACACTGCCAAGCTAGAGAAAGCACCTGGGATGCCGGTTTCACCAGATGACCACCATCAGTCCCTGCCTTATTTTTTCCTTCCTCTTTCTTAATTGTATTGCCTTGTCAAGTCAAATCCACAAGAAAAATAAATAAAAATTCACTTTTCAGAACTCATTGATGCAGGATGCTGACGAGCACTACTTTAATAGAAGGCGACCACATGATAGGACGATTGAATGTGTAAGAAAAAGGACAACATTGCATATTCACAACTATGATGTGTAACCTAAGTAGAAGGCAAATTAGAAGCAATGAAATCTAGACACCATATGAAAGATGCAACGAATATCACTCTACCAAGTTAAAACTATCTCGTCATAAGTGCCATTTCAACAAATTAGAAGTAGTACAAGCTAGAAAAGAATGCGAGATGTAACCTCTATCACACTCCCAAGTTAAACGTGTCTTATGATAAGTGATTGTTGCAGGTTACACAATAGTAGTACTTTGATGTAAGAACATGGTGTGATAGACATATATTGTATGTTCTAGAAACAGGAACACGTGTCTTATTCACAAGTATAATGTGTAAAGTAAGTAGATGGAAATCAACAAAATTAGAAGCAATAAAAGCTACACATCATACATAACATGCAACCACATATAACAGTGCAAAGTTAGAGGGAGCACCTGTGATGGTGCACTAGGGGAGATGTGCTCATCATCAACACAAGTACTTTGAGTGTCTATGCATGTGTTGTCTTGCAAATCTTCTTTGGGGGTGATAACCCACAAGTGTAGGGGATCACAACAGCTTTCGAGGGTAAAGTATTCAACCCAAATTTATTGATTCAACACAAGGGGAGCCAAAGAATATTATTGAGTATTAGCAGTTGAGTTGTCAATTCAACCACACCTGGATAACTTAGTATCTGCAGCAAAGTAGTATGATAATAATGGTAACAGTGGCAAAAGTAATGTTTTTGGGTTTTGTAATGATTGTAACAGTAGCAACGGAAAAGTAAATGTCAAACCCTAGCTAGTTCATGCATTAGACTATTGCATCATGTTTATTTCATTCATCAGAAACTTGAAATGGGGATGGAAGAACCCCCAGCACCCCCTGAAACCAACTAGGGTTTACTAAAAATATTTTCAATGAACCTGAAATGCCCTTCTAAAATGTTCATCACCTCTGCCCTGCTCTTAAACCTCTGCCAAAAGTGATGCACAAATTTCTAGGTCATCCTAAGGTCACCGGATTAAATCATTAGTTATTTGAGTTTGGGCATTTAAATAATATAAAATATTTCAAATGCCCAAATAATCCCAAACCAAATGTTCCATGCTAGATCGATGTGGCACTGAGTCGGGGTCCTGATAGCGTAAAATGTTCCATGCTGGATATACTCCAAACATTGGCCATGTGCAGTTTGGTGATTTTTGGAGATGCCTAAGTATTTTTAGAAATGCAACAAACCTACAGAAATAAAACAAAACTGAAATAAATGAAAAACCCACTTACCTGGCCAAACCCCCGCCCCGGCCCACATGGCGGCCCAGCACTGTGCTGGCCCGTGCCAGCCGGCTCCTTCGTCCCCGCCAGGCAGGCAGGGAGGTGACGCCGACGAGCGCGAGCTCGCCACGGCGCCACCTGCTTGCCGCTTCACTGCTAGACGAGCTGGACGGCCTCCACGTCGCGCCCCCGACCCCTTGGACACATCCACTCGCCCCCATCGCCTCTCCCTTGCTCCCCTCTGCCATGGCCGACGCTGCCGCAGCCATGCCGCCGTCGTAGTCGTAGCCACCGCCGTCTCTGCGCCGCCCGACCGTGTCCACAAGCTCCGCCACCGTTCTCTCCATCGAGCAGGCCGAGCCCCAAGCACTCACATGCCCCGAAGCCACCGCATCGACCTCCCCGACTCCGCCACTGCTGGAGATCCCCTTCGCCATCACCGTCGCAGCAGCCTGTCCCCGACCTCGCCGTCAACTCCGTCGCAACCACCGTGAGCCTAACTACCTCTCCATCCTCTCCGTTCTCTCTCTCTCGAGCCCCGTACCGACTGCATGTAGCTCACCCGCATGCGCCGCCGCCAAGCTCGTCGCTGACGAGGCTCCGGCCATGCAACGGCCAAGCCACCTTGCCCGCTAACCCCACCGCACTCCCAGGAGGCCGTAGCACCACTCCACGCGCCTCGACGTGCCCCCTAGCGACGAGCCCGAGCTCACCCGAGCTCCGGCAGCCGCCAAGGTCGTCGCCGGCGCCATCTCCGACGACCCCGAGCCCAACCACCACCACCACTGGACACGGCTCACTCCCCGCATCACGTAGATGTGCTCCGCCGTCGTTTTGGTTGCCGGAGCACAAAACCCGCACCGCACCACCGCGTTTGGCCTCGCCGGCAGCTAAATGCCGGCGAGTTTGACCCTGCTGACCCCGTTTGACCATCGGTGGGCCCAGTTTGACCCCCTGGGTCAATGACAGGTGGGGCCAAGCCCTGCTAATTAACTAGGATTAGTACTAATTAAAATTAGTTAGACTAATGACACTGACACGTGGGACCCACTGGACATGTTTGACCTGGACCATCCCCGTTGACCACTGACGTCACCCTGACGTAATGCTGACGCAGTAATTCAATTACTGGAATTATTCTTATTCAGGAAATTCCAGAAAATACCACAAACTTCAAAAAATCATAGAAATTAATCTGTAGCTCCAAATGCAAAGTGTTATATATGAAAAATGATCAGAAAAATCCAATCTATCCATCTATACTAGTGTCATGCATGTTTAAGCAAGCTAACCTGCTGTTTAGTGCAGAACAAGATAAAGCACTATTAAGGGCCATGTATGAGCTTGAAACTTGAATCTTTGATTCAAAATGGTTCAAACCCATCTGGTCTTAGTTGCATTAGCCCAATACACTCATTTTGCCATGACTCATGCATGCATCATATTGTTGCACATTGTTTGGTGATGATTGTATATCGGTCCTCTCTGTGGCAGGTTCTGCCCCCGAGGAGTATCGCGATTACCCTAACGAAGAGCAATACCAGTCCACGGATCCACAAGGCAAGCAACCAACCATTTGATCATATCGATACAATCCCATCTTCTCGCCTTCGCTCTCTTCTACCGCATTAAGACAACGCGATTCAAACTGCTGTGTGCTATGGTAGTTGAACCCATTTCCTCTGCATGACATGTCATTGCCATAGTAACTAGATGAAACCCACTAGCATGTGTAGGAGTTGATTGAGCCATGTGTGTGTGTTATTCCTACCTTGTTATGCCTGCTATGCTTAGAGTTGTGTCAGGTCTGGTTCGTCTGGGTGATGGGCTAGAGTGAAATGATCATGTCGGTAATGAGAGTGATGTGTTCAACACGATTTGGTAAAGGTATCGATGAGAGGCCATGTAGGAGTACATGGTGGGTTGTTTCATTGAAACCGTCCTTAAGCACCGAGATATGTATATGTGATTTAAGAATCAACTGCTACCATACATTGGGATCCTTAATTGACTCGCTCGACTTCTTATCCACCCTAGTCCTCTGTCCAGGAGTTGCAAGTAGTTTCTGGTGTTTGTAGCTTACTGGAGGCCGTGGACAGTGCTGACCCGCGGGTGGGCTGTGATGCGGTAGGTACGTGGCACGGTGTATCGGATGCCCGTTAGGTATCTCGGGAACCCTGCACACATCGTTCGGGACCGTATGTGGAAACCTCGGCCGGACTCCCTACGGATGGAACCTGTATAGGCGATAAACCTGGACTAGAGACTTAGGTGTTTAGGTAGGTCGTGGTCTACACCCATGTCGGCTTTCGCTTGAAGTCTGCCGAGCACATGTCGTGTGCAGACGCTAAGTGGTGGAAACATGTATGAAGAAGTACACCCCTGCAGGGTTAACATCATCTATTCGAATAGCCGCGTCCATGGTAAAGGACTACTTGGTTGCCTATACAGTTCATAGACAAGTAAATGGATACTACTAAAAGCCTCAAGATAAGCGTGAGTGCCGAGGATGGCTCTTTCGTAGGATGACGGAGGTGGATCCTCGGTAGTGTATTGAAGTGGTGAGTAGTGGACTCGAGTGCGCAAAACCATTTCAAGTTGGAGTCTCATAAGATAGCTTAGCCAAGAGTCAAAGCTGGCTTGCTGCAATAAACCCACCAACCCTTCTTGATGATGTGCATGTATGTAGGATCTGATGTAAGTCTTGGAGTACCTTTGTACACATGTTGCTTAATTTACATTTTACAGAAGACACTGCAACCCTTCGGATTGGTTCTTCATAGCGTCGATGTCGACGAGTAGGCTGAAGCCCAGGTGGTGATCCTGAGCTCACGATGGGCCATGTAGTATAGTCAGGCTTACCCAAGCCTCTTTTATTTCCTAGTTGTTTGTAATCAGACAAGTTACTTCCGTTGTTGGCTTGTATGTTTGTATGACTTGAATGCTGGGTTGTGTGACCCGTACTTGTGTGTATGATATGTATGGCTCTCTGAGCCTTTAAATAAAGTACTTGAGTTTGTAGAGTCATGTTGTGATGCCTTGTTGTATTTGCACATATCGAGCATATTGTGTGTATGATTGAAATGCTTGGTATGTGTGGGATCTGACTATCTAGTTATTTATCCTTGGTAGCCTCTCTTAGCGGGAAATGTCTCCTAGTGCTTCCACTGAGCCATGGTAGCTTGCTACTGCTCCGGAACACTTAGGCTGGCCGGCATGTGTCCTTCTTCGTTCCTGTGTCTGTCCCTTCGGGGAAATGTCACATGATGAATACTGGAGTCCTGTTAGCCCGCTATAGCCCGGTTTACCGGAGTCCTGCTAGCCCAGTGCTACAGCCCGGATTCACTCGCTGATGACCGACACGTTCGTTGCTGGGTCATGTATGCCTGTCCCTGTAAGTTAGTGCCACTTTGGGTTCATGACTAGCCATGTCAGCCCAGGCTCCTTGTCATATGGTTGCTAGCGACACTATCATATACGTGTGCCAAAAGGCGCAAACGGTCCCGGGCAAGGTAAGGCGACACACGTGGGAATACCGTGTGTGAGGCCGCAAAGTGATATGAGGTGCTACATGCTAGATTGATGTGGCATTGAGTCGGGGTCCTGACAGCGTATGCTGTCAGGACCCCGACTCAATGCCACATCAATCTAGCATGGAACATTTTGGTTTGGGATTATTTGGACATTTGAAATATTTTATATTATTTAAATGCCCAAACTCAAATAACTAATGATTTAATCCAGTGACCTTAGGATGACCTAGAAATTTGTGCATCACTTTTGGCAGTGGTTTAGACCAAGGCAGAGGTGATGAACATTTTAGAAGGGCATTTCAGGTTCATTGAAAATATTTTTAGTAAACCCTAGTTGGTTTCAGGGGGTGCTAGGGGGTTCTGTCATCCCCATTTCAAGTTTCTGATGAATGAAATAAACATGATGCAACACTCCAGTGCATGAACTAGCTAGGGTGTGACAACTCACCCCCACTCGGAAAGATCTCGTCCCGAAATTTAGGTTCCTCTGGAAAGAAGGCGGGATACTCGAGTCGAAGACGATTCTCCCTTTCCCAAGTTGCTTCTTTCTCAGAATGGTGCGACCATTGAACCTTGAGAAACTTGATATTATGACGTCGAGTGGTACGCTCGGCTTGATCGAGGATACGAAGGGGGTACTCTCGATACGTGAGATTATCTTGAATCAAGCGTTTCGTGGTCCACTCCACGGATAGGATCCGAGAAGCAACGCCTGAGTTGAGAAACGTGGAAGACATCATGGACTCTGGAGAGATGCGGAGGTAGTTCCAATTGGTAGGCAACTTCTCCTCGTTTGGCGAGAATGCGAAAGGGTCCAATGTAGCGAGGAGCCAATATGCATTTTATACCAGAATGATGGGTTCCCTTTAGAGGAGTAACCTGAAGGTAAGCCTTGTCGTCAACCTCAAAAGTCATAGCCTTATGTTTTTGGTCATATTGGCTCTTTTGACGAGATTGGGCTGTTTTCAACTTTTCACGAACGATGCGAACTTGCTCTTCTGCTTCCTGGATCATATCCGGGCCAAAGAATTGTCTTTCCCCGGTTTCTGACCAATTAAGAGGCGTTCGACACCTTCGTCCATAGAGAACTTCAAAAGGGGCTTTACCCAAGCTAGATTGATAGCTGTTGTTATAAGCAAATTTGGCAAATGGAAGGCATTTCTCCCAATCCATTCCGAATGAGATAACAGAAGCTCGAAGCATGTCTTCTAGAATTTGGTTGACGCGTTCTACTTGACCACTTGATTGAGGGTGAAAGGCGGTGCTAAAGGAAAGGCGGGTTCCCATAGCATTTTGGAAACTTTCCCAAAATCGAGAGGTGAAGAGACTTCCTCTATCCGAGTTGATTTCCAGTGGAACACCATGGAGGGACACTATTCGGGAGATATACAAGTCTGCTAGCTGGCTAGCGGTTATACTCTCGCGAACAGGCAAGAAATGGGCCACTTTGGAAAGACGATCGATAACGACGAAGATAGCATTATTCCCTCTCTTGGTCCTGGGAAAACCGGTGATGAAATCCATACCAATTTTATCCCGTTTCCATTCAGGAATAGCTAAGGACTGAAAGGTGCTAGCAGGCTGTTGATGCTCCGCTTTAACACGACGACAGACATCGCAATTAGCAACAAATTGAGCAATGTCTCTCTTCATCCTAGTCCACCAGAACCTCTGGCGTAGGTCCTGATACATTTTGGTGCTACCCGGATGAATGGTGAGAGGAGATTCATGAGCTTCCTTAAGGATCAACTGTCGTTGTTGCCCCTTCCTGGGAACCACTAAGCGGTTTCCGAAGTACACGACACGTTGATCATCCTCGGAGAAACATGTAGAAACTCCGCTAGCCATGTTCTCCTTGATCCGAGATATCCCCTTGTCATACCGCTGAGCGGTTATGATATGATCCGTAAGGGTAGGTTTCGCCACCAAGGTGGAAGGAATCCTTGAGGAACGATGTGAAGGTTAAGTTTCCGAAATTCCTCATGGAGAAGTGGTTGACTTTGTTGTAACATCAGGTTGTTACAATAAGATTTATGACTTAGTGCATCAGCCATGACATTGGCTTTTCCTGGGGTGTAAGTTATCCCTAAGTCGAAATCTGTGATCAACTCGACCCAACGTCTTTGCCTGAGATTCAAATCCGGTTGGGTGAATATATACTTCAGACTTTGGTGATCGGTGAAGATTTCGCAACGATTACCGAGGAGGTAATGTCGCCAGGTTTTGAGTGCATGGACTACAGCTGCAAGCTCTAGATCATGAGTAGGATAACTTTCCTCATGTGGGTGCAATTGCCGTGAGGCATAAGCAATTACGTGATCGATCTTGCATGAGAATGCAACCTAGTCCTTGTCGCGAGGCGTCGCAATAGATAACAAAGTCCTTGGAGAAATCTGGTGGTACCAGTACGGGAGCAGATGTCAGGCGTCTTTTCAGTTCCTGAAAACTGTGCTCGCATTGTGGGGTCCACTCGAACTTTTTATCTTTCTTGAGGAGTTCAGTTAGAGGTTTAACAACTTTGGAGAAGTTTTCGACAAAGCGACGACAATAGCTCGCTAAGCCAAGGAAACTCCGAACTTGCTTGACCGATTCAGGTGGAGTCCAATTAAGAACGGCTTGAACTCGCTCGGGATTGACAGCAATACCCTTACCAGAGATTACATGGCCTAGATAGGTCACTTCTGGCAACCAAAATTCACATTTAGAAAATTTGGCATAAAGGCGATGCTCTTGAAGTTTCATCAACACTAGCCTTAGATGCTCGACATGTTCTTCCTCATTCTTGGAGTAGATGAGTATATCATCGAGGTAAACCACGACGAATTTATCCAAATACTCCATGAAGATTGAGTTCATTAACCGAGAGAAAGTGGCTGGGGCGTTGGTTAAACCGAAGGACATGACGGTGTACTCGTATTGGCCGTAACGAGTAACAATGGCTGTTTTGGGAATGTCCCCATTCTTGATTTTGATTTGATGGTAGCCCAACCTCAAATCCATCTTAGAGAAGACTGAGGATCCAGCGAGCTGATCATACAGGTCGTTGATCCTGGGGAGCGGATACTTGTTCTTTATTGTGACCAAGTTGACGGGTCGATAATCTACAACCATTCGATCCGTACCATCCTTCTTCTTGACAAAGAGGACGGGACAAGCCCATGGAGATGAACTAGGACGGATGAAACCCTTTTTCAAGGACTCATCGAGTTGTTTCTTAAGCTCGGCTAGTTCTAGTGGTGCCATCTTATAGGGTCTTCTAGAAATTGGGACAGTTCCTGCAATGAGATCTATCACGAAGTCGACATATCAGTCAGGTGGAACACCTGGCAATTCTTCTGGAAAGACATCCGGAAAGTCACGGACTACCGGAATGTCTTCGAGGTCTGGCAAAGGACTGGCATTAAGAGAATATAGCTGTCGCTTGGCTACTCGGGTCAAGACATTGACTATCTTTCCCGAAGGATGTGTAAGTTGAACAGTCCTAGAGAAACAATCAATCTTGGCATGATGGGCTGACATCCAGTCCATACCCAAGATGATATTAATATCCGAAGATTTGAGAGCTATCAAGGATGCAAGGAAAACAAGTCTGTCAACTTGAATTTCATTTCCATGGCTCACTCTAGAAGTTTGCCATTTGGATCCCGGGGTTTGAATTACCATGGAGGTGGGCATATCACAAAATGTGGTGTTATGTAGACGAGCATAGCTCTCGGATATAAATGAATGAGATGCTCCTATATCGAAAAGAACAGATGCTGAATGAGAATTAACAAGGAGCGTACCGAGAACGACGTTAGGATCCTCCTAAGCCTCTTCAGCTGAGACACAGTTCACATGGCCACGTGCAACAGTGGCCGGCTTGGCGTAGTACACCTTCCCTGTTGGCTTGCCATGGCCAACATCCTTTCCAAACTGGTTGGGGTTGGTCTGGGGACACTCTCGCATGTAGTGGCCCGATTCTCCACACTTGAAACACATCACAGTGCTGGTGCGTGGAGGAGCATTGTTGGTTGGCCCACCACAGGGCTTAGCTGGTGCATACTGCTGAGCTAGACGAGGCGCCTGATAGGATGGCCTCGGTGTGAACCTGGGTGGCAGGGCAGTGTTAGGCACCCACACCCGCCACTTCTGAGGACCAGAACCGGATGAGGAACCAGTGTCACGGCCATGCTTGCGTGTTGCTTCGAAATCAGTCTGACCTGTCTCAGCACTGATGGCCTCGTTCACAAGCTTCTGGAAGGAAGTGCATTCATGCAGACGGAGATCACGGCGAAGCTCGGGGGCTAAGTCCCTTGCGAAACCTTGCCTTCTTCTTGGCATCGGTGGAAACTTCCTCAGTTGCATAACGTGCTAGGTTACCGAACTCCCTGTTGTATGCATCCACAGAGAGTCTACCTTGGGTGAAACTGCAGAACTCCTCACGCTTACGGTCCATAAGACCCTCCGGAACATGATGTTCATGGAAAGCCTCAATGAATTCTGCCCAAGTAGTGACATGGCCAGCTGGGCGCATGGCCTCATAATTCTCCCACCAGAGACTAGCGGGGCCTTCAAGATGATAGGCAGCAAAAGTGACCTTATCAGCCTCAGCTACGAGTGCAAAATGTAGCTTGTGGGTAATGCTGCGAAGCCAGTCATCGGCATCGAGGGGCTCGACAGAGTGATGGAAGGTGGGTGGATGTAACTTGATAAAGTAACTGAGCGACACCAAGTTATTCCTCTAATGCAGAGCTGTGTTCTATTCGATGCGCTCCAACAAACGGTTGGTCTCCTGCTTGTTCCTCTCAGCCTCCAGCATGACCTCAGCAAGAGAAGGAGGGTGAGGCAGGTTCGCATCCCTAGCTCCACTGCCTTCGGCCTGCTCCGGGGGAGCAGGGTTGTTGCGGGTGTTGACCATCCTAGGAAAACAAGACAATGGTTTAGTCTAGAATGATAAGATTCTGACATAGAAATGCAGAATGTAAAGGATAACTCAGAATGCAAGATGATCATCCGTATGACATGGTAAATACAGAAACTGCTACATTTATTCCATCGTTATACACACCATACAAGGTTTAGTACAAGACCAAACAGAGTACAACTGCGGTGAAAGGAAGATTACATCTCATCGGAGGCATCCCAAGCTCCTATACATTGTTTTTCTACACCTCCGGAAAGTGGTACACACTATGTAATATCCCACGAGTCACGCAGGACGGTGGACGATATAACTGTTACAATACTAGTGGTGCTACAATCAGCTCAGACATTTTCGTAGTAATCCTGATAGAGATTACCCCCATGTCCTTGGAGCTGAACATGATCATCTGGAAATAGTCGATCCCGTGGAGCCTGTGGTCCATAGGGACACGGATGTGGCCTGGTTCCATCAAACGACAGTAGAAGAGGTCCACGGGGAGGAGTGATGCCCCCTACATCACGCCAATCCATATGGTCCGGCAGAGTAGACCGCATGGGGTATAGATCCCGCATATCCATATACCCTGCCTGCACAGCAGGTGCAAACTAGGTCAAGGTGGCCTAGTGATCAGACCGGGAGTTGAAAAGCTCCAATCGGAAAGCACGATTTTCATGGTCCTTGTCCTCAAGCATCTGTGCGATGGTGCGGAGCAGCGAATCCTCATGAGAAGAGTCGGTGTAAATAGCTGTGAAGTAACCTTCTGTCCCAGGGAGGGACGCTAGCATATAGCGGAAGTCAGTGTTCCGAAGCAAGGAAGTCCTGGCCCGCATAATAGTCATCATCGAATATGCAGCGTCCTGCACGGACATCTCGATGGTAACCCCAAGTGCATATGAGCAATGGAGGGGTTCAGTGGATCCAGGATAGCAAAGGAATATCCTGACGCTGCAGAGGTATTGGCTTTGATTGAAGTCTCTATACTGCTCCTCAACGGTGTACTCGGGATACCATCAGTATCTAGCCTCGATCATTACGCGGACCAACATAGCAGTATGGCCAGGTACATCGAGACACCGAGTCAGACGAACAACTTGATTCTGGGTGCGGGAGGCCATCTGAAACATGATGTAATGCAAATGCATTAGAATTTCTAGCAGAAATTGGACATCATAACGGCTGTAAATGTTCAAAAAAGATTTTGAGACACTTTGCAAAGGATTGCATAGACACTCAACAACATCATATCAAGATTCTGGTTCCATCTTATCAACATAATGGGGTAGTAGAACTGAACTAGGCTTGTATCCATCAAACCTATAAGGTACTACTGATTAGTAACACGTGAACCTGATAGAGAGAAGAGATCCTAATCCTTAACCCCCGGTGGAAGAATGGACTGACTCAGATCAGAATGCCATGAGGTAACGGAGTAAAAAGAGCCTTACGTTCCATCCCACAATCAATTCCCCTGCATATAACTAAAGCATTTCTAGACTCAACATCGACCAGTTTGGCTTGGAGAACCTACAGGCAGTCCGGTTCTGATGCCAACGCTGTCAGGACCCCGACTCAATGCCACATCGATCTAGCATGGAACATTTTGGTTTGGGATTATTTGGGCATTTGAAATATTTTATATTATTCAAATGCCCAAACTCAAATAACTAATGATTTAATCCGGTGACCTTAGGATGACCTAGAAATTTGTGCATCACTTTTGGCAGAGGTTTAAGACCAGGGCAGAGGTGATGAACATTTTAGAAGGGCATTTCAGGTTCATTGAAAATATTTTTAGTAAACCCTAGTTGGTTTCAGGGGGTGCTGGGGGTTCTGCCATCCCCATTTCAAGTTTCTGATGAATGAAATAAACATGATGCAACACTCTAATGCATGAACTAGCTAGGGTGTGACAGTAAATAAGGGAAACACAAGATGTGAAAAGCTCGTAGGCAATGGATCAGTGATGGATAATTATGTCGGATGTGATTCCTCATGTAATAGCTATAATGTAGGGTGATACAGAACTAGCTCCAGTTCATCAATGTAATGTAGGCATGTATTTCGTAAATAGTCATACGTGCTTATGGAAAAGAACTTGCATGACATCTTTTGTCCTACCCTCCCATGGCAGCGAGGTCCTAACGGAAACTAAGGGATATTAAGGCCTCCTTTTAATAGAGAACCGAAACAAAGCATTAGCACATAGTGAATACATGAACTCCTCAAACTACGGTCATTACCGAGAAGTGTCCCGATCATTGTCACCTCGGGGTTGTCGGATCATAACACATAATAGGTGACTATAGACTTGCAAGATAGGATGAAGAACACACATATATTCATGAAAACATAATAGGTTCAGATCTGAAATCATGGCACTTGGGCCCTAGTGACAAGCATTAAGCATAGCAAAGTCATAGCAACATCAATCTCAGAACATAGTGGATACTAGGGATCCAACCCTAACAAAACTAACTTGATTACATGGTAAATCTCATCCAACCCATCACCGTCCAGCAAGCCTACGATGTAATTACTCACGCACGGTGGTGAGCATCATGAAATTGGTGATGGAGGATGGTTGATGATGACGACGGTGATGAATCCCCCTCTCCGGAGCCCCGAACAGACTCCAGATCAGCCCTCCCGAGAGAGATTAGGGCTTAGCAGTGGCTCCGTATCATAAAACGCGATGAAACTTTCTCTCTGATTTTTTTCTCTGCGAGACGGAATATATGGAGTTGGAGTTGAGGTCGGTGGAGCCTCAGGGGGCCACGAGACAGGGGGTGTGCCCAAGGGGGGTGGGCACGCCCCCCACCCTCGTGGATAGGGTTTGGGCCCCCTGGTCTTGATTCTTTCGCCAATATTTTTTATATTTTCGAAAAAGTGCCTGTGTGGATTTTCAGGACATTCCGAGAACTTTTGTTTTCTACACATAAATCAACATCATGGTAGTTCTGCTGAAAATAGTGTCAGTCCGGGTTAGTTTTCATTCAAATCATGCAAGTTAGAGTCCAAAACAAGGGCGAAAGTGTTTGGAAAAGTAGATACGTTGGAGACGTATCAACTCCCCCAAGCTTAAACCTTTGCTTGTCCTCAAGCAATTCAGTTGATAAACTGAAAGTGATAAAGAAAAACTTTTACAAACTCTATTTGCTCTTGTTGTTGTAAACATGCAAAGCCAGCATTCAGGTTTCCGCAAATATTATGAACTAACCATACTCATAATAACACCTAGATCTCACAATTACTCATATCAATAACATAATTAGCTAGCGAGCCATAATAATAAAACTCGGATGGCAACACTTTCTCAAAACAATTATAACATGATATAACAAAATGGTATCTCGCTAGCCCTTTCCGAGACCGCAAAACATAAATGCAGAGCACCTTTAAAGATCAAGGACTGACTAAACATTGTAATTCATGGTAAAAGAGATCCAGTCAAGTCATACCCAATATAAACCAATAGTAATGAATGCAAATGACAATGTGCTCTCCAGCGAGTGCTTTTTAATAATAAGGGTGATGACTCAACATAAAAGTAAATAGATAGGCCCTCCGCAGAGGGAAGCAGGGACTTGTAGAGGTGCCAGAGCTCGATTTTAAAATAGAGATTGAATAACATTTTGAGCAGCATACTTTTGCTGTCAACGCAACAACTATGAGATGGCTGTATCTTCCATACTACATGCATTATAGGCAATTCCCACATACAATGGTAAAGGTTTATACTCCCCCAACCACCAACAAGCATCAATCCATGGCTTGCTCGAAACAACGAGTGCCTCCAACAAACAATAGCCCTGGGGGAGTTCTGTTTAATTATTTTGATTTGCTTTGATCTTTTTGGATCATGGGACTGGGCATCCCAGTTACCGGCCCTTTCTCGTGAATGAGGAGCGGAGTCCACTCCTCTTGAGAATAACCCACCTAGCATGGAAGATATAGGCAACACTAGTTGAAACATGAGCTGCTCGAGCATACAAAATAGAATTTCATTTGAAGGTTTGGAGTTTGGCACATACAAATTTACTTGGAACGGCAGGTAGATACCGCATATAGGAAGGTATGGTGGACTCATATGGAACAACTTTCGGGTTTATGGAGTTTGGATGAACAAGCAATATTCCCGCTTAGTACAGGTGAAGGCTAGCAAAAGACTGGGAAGCGACCAACTAAGAGAGCGACAACAGTCATAAACATGCATTAAAATTAATTCACACTGAGTACAAGCATGAGTAGGATATAATCCACCATGAACATAAATATCGTGAAGGCTATAGTTGATTTATTTCAACTACATGCGTGAACATGTGCCAAGTCGAGTCACTCAATTCATTCAAAGGAGGATACCATCCCATCATACCACATCACAATCATTCTAATAGCATGTTGGCACGCAAGGTAAACCATTATAACTCATAGCTAATCAAGCATGGCACAAGCAACTATAATCTCTAAATGTCATTGCAAATATGTTTACTTCATAATAAGCTGAATCAGGAACGATGAACTCATCATATTTACAAAAACAAGAGAGGTCGAGTTCATACCAGCTTTTCTCATCTCAATAAGTCCATCATATATCATCATTATTGTCTTTCACTTGCACGACCGAATGATGTGTATAATAATAATAGTGCACATGCATTGGACTAAGCTGGAATCTGCAAGCATTCAACTCAAGAGAGAAGACAAAGTAAAATGATCTCTAAGTTAAATAAACAATCATGCATATGAGAGCCACTAAACATTTTCAATATGGTCTTCTACTCTCGACCCCCAAAAAAAGAAAAGAAAATAAAACTATTTACACGGGAAAGCTCCCAACAAGTAAGAAGAAGAACGAGAAATCTTTTTGGGTTTTCATTTTAATTTCTACTACAAGCATGGAAATTAAACTAACTAATTTTTTTGGTTTTTCTTAAGGTTTATCAAACACACAAGAAGAAAGCTAGAAAAAAAATTAAACTAGCATGGATAATACAATGAAAGAGTATGAGCACCGATGACTAGAATAGTGTGTGAACATGAATGTAAAGTCGGTGAGAAATACATACTCCCCCAAGCTTAGGCTTTTGGCCTAAGTTGGTCTAATACCAAGGACCGCCTGGCTGATATCTGTAGTTGTAACTGGGGTCGTACTGAGATGCAGGAGCAATTGCCTCCTGAGCTGCGGCATGTTGGCGAGCCGCCTCCGCTCTCCCCTCGTGTTCAGCTGCTTCCTCCCTGGTAACAACATATCTTCCTTTTGCCTGATAATAAAAAAGGAGAGGAGCAGGAAGAGTAACATGGACGACGTTGCGTCTGTCATAGATTAGTCGATACTGGAGGAATTGTTCATTCCTCCTAAGAAAATGATGATGGACCATAACGTCATAACCTAAATAAGCAGGAGGTAACATCATATCCCCTTCTCGTGGGGATATACCAAGATAATTTGCCACACGGGTTGCATAAATTCCTCCAAATAAATCTCCAGCTCTACCATTATTCTGCAACCTACGTGCAACTATTGCCCCCAAGTTATAACCTTTATAACCTAACACAGCACTCTTGAGGACACAAAGATCAGGGACACACATATGACATGCTTCGTCTTTACCGTTAATGCATCTACCAATGAAGAGAGCAAAATAATGTATAGCAGGAAAATGAATGCTCCTATGGTAGCTTGTGCTATGTCCCTGGATTCTCCCACAGTAATACTAGCAAGGAAATATCTAAATTCAGATTTGTGGGGATCAATAATATTACCCCACTGTGGAAGTTTGCAAGCAGTTGTAAAATCCTCTAAGTCCATGGTATAAGATGTACCATAGATATCAAATAGGACACTAGGAGAATTACGTGTACAATTATATTTAAACCTTTGCACAAAGGAATCAGTCAATCGATAGTACTGAGGACACTTATCTTGTAAGACGTCCTCCAAATCAGCATTACGCACATACGCGTCAAATTCCTCCTTAAAGCCTGCTTCGACCATAAAATCATCGGATGGCCACTCACAAGCTCGAACATCTGCATCCCTCGGTAATTCAACGTCTTGCTCACATATAGCAATCATGGGCCCTTTCTTCACCGAGGAACCACCTTGGTACATTCTCCTAGACATATTCTTTTTCTAAAAAAATTCAAAAAATTTAGTAACTTCAAAATAAAAGTGAATGAAACTAAAAAAGATTGATATCAACTACTCCTACAAGTGCTTAGAGCCTATATCATGCATTAGAATTGCTTGGGACCTCATAAATTTAACATGCAAGCTCAAGAACATGGTCACCTAAGCAGCAAAAATTTGCAATGAATAAAGCACTAGAACAAAAACTAATTGGACCAATGGAGGAGTCACATACCAAGCAACAATCTCCCAAAGCAGTTTTGTGAATGGAGCTTTGAGTAAGGAGATCAAAAATCGCAGCAAAATGAGCTAGAACTCGTGCTTGAGCTGGATGGGGATTTTTTTGGGAAGAAGATGGAGTGTGTGGGTGCTGGCATAAGTGGAGGGGGGCCACCAGGGGCCCACGAGACAGGGGGCGCGCCTAGGGTAGGTGGGGGCGCCCTCCACTCTCATGGCCTGGTGCTTACCCCTCCTGCAGTGATTTCAGTGCCTAAAATCCTCAAATATTCCATAAAAAATCATACTAAATTTGCAGGGCATTTGGAGCATTTTTATTTTCGGGATATTTTTTATTGCACGGATAATTCAGAAAACAGACAGGTAATACTATTTTTGCTTTATTTATTCTAAATAACAGAAAGTAAAAAGAGGGTACAAAAGGTTTTGCCTTCTAGTTTCATCCATCTCGTGATCATCAAAATGAATCCACTAACAAGGTTGATCAAGTCTTGTTAACAAACTCATTCCGAATAACATGGAACCGGAGAAATTTCGAATAACACTAAGATACCTCGACGGGGATATGAACATCCCCAACAATAAGAATATCATACTTTTTCTTGACAGTAGGGAGAGGAAATTCAAAACCTCCAATAATAATAGTTGGAACTTTTCCAATAGAATTGATGCTATGAACTTGAGATTGTTTCCTCAAAAAGTGTACCGTATGCTCATTACCATTAACATGAAAAGTGACATTGCCTTTGTTGCAATCAATAACAGCCCCTGCAGTATTCAAAAAGGGTCTACCAAGGATAATCGACATACTATCGTCCTCGGGAATATCAAGAATAACAAAGTCCGTTAAGATAGTGACATTTGCAACCACAACAGGCACATCCTCACAAATACCGACAGTTATAGCAGTTGATTTATCAGCCATTTGCAAAGATATTTCAGTAGGTGTCAACTTATTCAATTCAAGTCTACAATATAAAGTGAGAGGCATAACACTAACAACGACTCCAAGATCACATAAAGCAGTTCTAACATAATTTCTTTTAATGGAGCATGGTATGGTTGGCACCCCTGTATCTCCAAGTTTCTTTGGTATTGCACCCTTAAAAGTATAATTAGCAAGCATGGTGGAAATTTCAGCCTCCGGTATATTTCTTTTGTTTGTAATGATATCCTTCATATATTTAGCATAAGGGTTTACTTTAAGCATATCAGTTAAGCGCATACGTAAGAAGATAGGTCTAATCATTTCAGCAAAGCGCTCAAAATCCTCATCATCCTTTTACTTGGATGGTTTAGGAGGAAAGGGCATGGGTTTCTGAACCCATGGTTCTCTTTCTTTATCGTGCTTCCTAGCAACAAAATCTCTCTTATCATAACGTTGATTCTTTGATTGTGGGTTATCAAGATCAATAGCTGGTTCAATCTCTATTTCATTATTTTTGCTAGGCTGAGCATCAACATGAACATTATCATTAACATTATCACTAGGTTCATGTTCATCACCTGATTGAGTTTCAGCATCAGAGATAGAAATATCATTGGGATTCTCAGGTGTTTCTACAACAGGTTCACTAGAAGCATGCAAAGTCCTATCGTTTTTCTTTTTCTTCTTTTTAGAAGAACCAGGTGCCTCTAAATTATTTCTCTGAGAATCTTGCTCGATCCTCTTAGGGTGGCCTTCAGGATACATAGGTTCCTGAGTCATTATACTAGTTCTAGTAGCCACTCTAACAACAAAGTCAGGTTTATTATTTAATTCATCAAGCAAATCATTTTGAGCTTTAAGTACTTGCTCAGCTTCATTAGCAACCATAGAAGCATATTTGCTAACGAGTTTAAGTTCACCTTTAACTCTAGCCATATAATCGCTCATGCGTCCTATCTCGAAAGCATTATTCTTTAACTCTCTACCAACATAAGCATTAAAACTTTCTTGTCTAGCCACAAAGTCATAAAATTCATCTAAGCATGGGCTATGAAATTTAGTAGACGGGATTTCAACTTTATCATATCTATAGAGAGAATTTACCTTTACTACCTATGTCGGGTTATCAAGACAATGTGGTTCTTCAACAGGCGGTATATTAAGACCATGTATTTATTCAATAGGAGGTAAATTCTTAATATCTTCAGCTTTTATACCTTTTTCTTTCATTGATTTCTTTGCCTCTTGCATATCTTCAGGACTGAGAAATAAAACACCTCTCTTCTTCAGAGTGGGTTTATGAATAGGCTCAGGGGTTGGCTCAATTGGTTCAGGAATTGCCTCAGGAATTGGCTCAGGAAGAGTCCAATTATTTTCATTAGTCAACATATTATTCAATAGTAATTCAGCTTCGTTGACTGTTCTTTCCCTGAAAACACAACCAGCACAACTATCCAAGTAGTCCTTGGAAGCATCGGTTAGTCCATTATAAAAGATATCAAGTATTTCATTTTTCTTAAGAGGATGATCAGGCAAAGCATTAAGTAATCGGAGAAGCCTCCCCCAAGCTTGTGGGAGACTCTCTTCTTTGATTTGCACAAAATTATATATTTCCCACAAGGCAGCTTGTTTCTTATGAGCAGGGAAATATTTAGCAGAGAAGTAATAAATCATATCCTGGGGACTACACACACAACCAGGAGCAAGAGAATTATACCAAGTTTTAACATCACCCTTTAATGAGAACGGAAATATCTTAAGGATAAATAATAGCGAGATTTATCATCATGAGTAAACAGGGTGGCTATATCATTCAGCTTGGTAAGATGTGCCACAACAGTTTCAGATTCAAGGCCATAAAAAGGATCAGATTCAACCAAAGTAATAATCTCAGGATCAACAGAGAATTCATAATCCTTATCAGTAACACAGATAGGTGAAGTAGCAAAAGCAGGGTCAGGTTTCATTCTAGCATTAAGAGATTGCTGCTTCCATTTAGCTAATAATTTCTTAAGATCATATCTATCTTTACAAGCAAAGATAACTCTAGCAGCTTCCTCTTCCATAACATAACCCTCAGGAACAATAGGCAATGCATAATCATTAGGAGAACCTTCATCATCACTATCATCAATAATAGCATCTTCAATAATTTCATTCTCTCTAGCCCTAGCAAGTTGTTCATCAAGAAATTCACCTAATGGCAAAGTGGTATCACGCACAGAAGTAGTTTCATCATAAGTATCATGCATAGCAGAAGTGGCATCATAAATAACATGTGACATATCAGAATTCATAGCAGTAGCAGGTTTAGGTGTCGCAAGCTTACTCAAAACAGAAGGAGAATCTATGCAGAGCTAGATGGCAGTTCCTTACATCCCCTCGTAGTTGAGGGAAAAATCGTAGTTTTCGCGTCTTTCAAGTTCTTCATAGTGATCAACAGATATAAATCCCAAGTGACTCAGACAATAGAGCTATGCTCCCTGGCAACGGCGTCAGAAATTAGTCTTGATAACCCACAAGTGTAGGGGATCGCAACAGCTTTCGAGGGTAAAGTATTCAGCCCAAATTTATCGATTCGACACAAGGGGACCCAAAGAATATTATTGAGTATTAGCAGTTGAGTTGTCAATTCAACCACACCTGGATAACTTAGTATCTGCAGCAAAATATTTAGTAGCAAAGTAGTATGATAATAAAGGTAACAGTGGCAAAAGTAATGTTTTTGGGTTTTGTAATGATTGTAACAGTAGCAACGGAAAAGTAAATAAGCGAAACACAAGATGTGAAAAACTCATAGGCAATGGATCAGTGATGGATAATTATGTCGGATGTGATTCCTCATGTAGTAGTTATAACGTAGGGCGATACAGAACTAGCTCCAGTTCATCAATGTAATGTAGGCATGTATTCCGTAAATAGTCATACGTGCTTATGGAAAAGAACTTGCATGACATCTTATGTCCTACCCTCCGTGGCAGCGGGGTCCTAACGGAAACTAAGGGATATTAAGGCCTCCTTTTAATAGAGAACCGGAACAAAGCATTAGCACATAGTGAATACATGAACTCCTCAAACTACGGTCATTACCGAGAAGTATCCCGATTATTGTCCCTTCGGGGTTGTCAGATCATAGCACATAATAGGTGACTATATACTTGCAAGATAGGATCAAGAACACACATATATTCATGAAAACATAATAGGTTGAGATCTGAAATCATGGCACTCGGGCCCTAGTGACAAGCATTAAGCATAGCAAAGTCATAGGAACATCAATCTCAGAACATAGTGGTTACTAGGGATCAAACCCTAACAAAACTAACTTGATTACATGGTAAGTCTCATCCAACCCATCACCATCCAGCAAGCCTATAATGGAATTACTCACGCACGGTGGTGAGCATCATGAAATTGGTGATGGAGGATGGTTGATGATGACGATGGCGATGAATCCCCCTCTCCGGAGCCCCGAACGGACTCCAGATCAGCCCTCCCGAGAGAGATTAGGGCTTGGCGGCGGCTCCGTATCGTAAAATGCGATGAAACTTTCTCTCTAATTTTTTTCTCCACGAGATGAAATATATGGAGTTGGACTTGAGGTCGGCGGAGCCTCAGGGGGCCCACGAGACAGGGGGCGCGCCCAGGGGGGTGGGCGCGCCCCCCACCCTCGTGGACAGGGTGTGGGCCCCCTGGTCTTGATTCTTTCGCCAGTATTTTTTGTATTTTCCAAAAAGTGCCTCCGTGGATTTTCAGGACATTTTGAGAACTTTTGTTTTCTACACATAAAACAACATCATGGCAGTTCTGCTGAAAACAGCGTCAGTCCGGGTTAGTTTTCATTCAAATCATGCAAGTTAGAGTCCAAAACAAGGGCAAAAGTGTTTGGAAAAGTAGATACGTTGGAGACGTATCAACTCCCCCAAGCTTAAACCTTTGCTTGTCCTCAAGCAATTCAGTTGATAAACTGAAAGTGATAAAGAAAAACTTTTACAAACTCGATTTGCTCTTGTTCTTGTAAACATGCAAAGCCAGCATTCAAGTTTCAGCAAATATTATGAACTAACCATACTCACAATAACACCTAGATCTCAAAATTACTCATATCAATAACATAATCAGCTAGCGAGCCATAATAATAAAACTCGGATGGTAACACTTTCTCAAAACAATTATAACATGATATAACAAAATGGTATCTCGCTAGCCCTTTCTGAGACCGCAAAACATAAATGCAGAGCACCTTTAAAGATCAAGGACTGACTAAACATGGTAATTCGTGGTAAAAGAGATCCAGTCAAGTCATACCCAATATAAACCAATAGTAATGAATGCAAATGACAGTGTGCTCTCCAGCGGGTGCTTTTTAATAATAAGGGTGATGACTCAACATAAAAGTAAATAGATAGGCCCTTCGTAGAGGGAAGCAGGGACTTGTAGAGATGCCAGAGCTCGATTTTAAAATAGAGATTGAATAACATTTTGAGCGGCATACTTTTGTTGTCAACGCAACAACTATGAGATGGCTGTATCTTCCATACTACATGCATTATAGGCAGTTCCCAAACAGAATGGTAAAGGTTTATACTCCCCCAACCACCAACAAGCATCAATCCATGGCTTGCTCGAAACAACGAGTGCCTCCAACAAACAACAGCCCTGGGGGAGTTTTGTTTAATTATTTTGATTTGCTTTGATCTTTTTGGATCATGGGACTGGCATCCCGGTTACCGGCCCTTTCTCGTGAATGAGGAGCGGAGTCCACTCCTCTTGAGAATAACCCACCTAGCATGGAAGATATAGGCAACACTAGTTGAAACATGAGCTGCTCGAGCATACAAAACAGAATTTCATTTGAAGGTTTGGAGTTTGGCACATACAAATTTACTTGGAACGGCAGGTAGATACCGCATATAGGAAGGTATGGTGGACTCATATGGAACAACTTTCGGGTTTATGGAGTCTGGATGAACAAGCAGTATTCCCGCTTAGTACAGGTGAAGGCTAGCAAAAGACTTGGAAGCGACCAACTAAGAGAGCGACAACAGTCATAAACATGCATTAAAATAAATTCACACTGAGTACAAGCATGAGTAGGATATAATCCACCATGAACATAAATATCGTGAAGGCTATGTTGATTTATTTCAACTACATGCGTGAACATGTGCCAAGTTGAGTCACTCAATTCATTCAAAGGAGGATACCATCCCATCATACCACATCATAATCATTCTAATAGCATGTTGGCACGCAAGGTAAACCATTATAACTCATAGCTAGTCAAGCATGGCACAAGCAACTATAATCTCTAAATGTCATTGCAAATATGTTTACTTCATAATAAGCTGAATCAGGAACGATGAACTCATCATATTTACAAAAACAAGAGAGGTCGAGTTCATACTAGCTTTTCTCATCTCAATAAGTCCATCATATATCGTCATTATTGCCTTTCACTTACACGACCGAATGATGTATATAATAATAATAGTGCACGTGCATTGGACTAAGCTGGAATCTGCAAGCATTCAACTCAAGAGAGAAGACAAAGTAAAATGGGGTCTAAGTTAAATAAACAATCATGCATATGAGAGCCAGTAAACATTTTCAATATGGTCTTCTACTCTCGACCCCCAAAGAAAAGAAAATAAAACTATTTACACGGGAAAGCTCCCAACAAGTAAGAAGAAGAACGAGAAATCTTTTTGGGTTTTCATTTTAATTTCTACTACAAGCATGGAAATTAAACTAACTAATTTTTTTGTTTTTCTTAAGGTTTAACAAACACACAAGAAGAAAGCTAGAAAAAAGAAAATTAAACTAGCATGGATAATACAATGAAAGAGTATGAGCATCAACGACTAGAATAGTGTGTGAACATGAATGTAAAGTTGGTGAGAAATACATACTCCCCCAAGCTTAGGATTTGGGCCTAAGTTGGTCTAACACCAAGGACCGCCTGGCTGATATCCGTAGTTGTAACTGGGGTCGTACGGAGATGCAGTAGCAATTGCCTCCTAAGCTGCGGCATGTTGGCGAGCCGCCTCCGCTCTCCCCTCGTGTTCAGCTGCTTCCTCCCTGGTAACAACATATCTTCCTTTTGCCTGATAATCAAAAAGGAGAGGAGCGGGAAGAGTAACATGGACGACGTTGCGTCTGTCATAGATTAGTCGATACTGGAGGAATTGTTCATTCCTCCTAAGAAAATGATGATGGGCCATAGCGTCATAATCTAAATAAGCAGGAGGTAACATCATATCCCCTTCTCGTGGGGCTATACCAAGATAATTTGCCACATGGGTTGCATAAATTCCTCCAAATAAATCTCTAGCTCTACCATTATTCTGCAACCTACGTGCAACTATTGCCCCCAAGATATTTCCTTTATAACCTAACACAGCACTCTTGAGGACACAAAGATCAGGGACACACATATGACATGCTTCGTCTTTACCGTTAATGCATCTACCAATGAAGAGAGCAGAATAATGTATAGCAGGATAATGAATGCTCCCTACTGTAGCTTGTGCTATGTCCCTGGATTCTCCCACAATAATACTAGCACCTGGGATGGTGGTTCATGGTGAGCGAGATCATCAACTCCACAACTACGTTTACCGTCTCCATCTACTAACACTATGATACGTCTCCAACGTATCTACTCTTCCAAACACTTTTGCCCTTGTTTTGGAATCTAACTTACATGATTTGAATGAAACTAACCCGGACTGACGCTGTTTTCAGTAGAACTGCCATGGTGTTGTTTATTGTGCAGAAAACAAAAGTTCTCGGAATGACATGAAAATCCACGGAGATAACTTTTGGAAAATATAAAAAATACTGGTGAAAGAATCAAGGACAGGGGCCCACACCCTATCCACGAGGGTGGGGGGCGCGCCCCCCTGTCTCGTGGGTCCCCTGGTGCTCCACCAACCTCAACTCCAACTCCATATATTCTGTTTCGCGGAGAAAAAAATCAAAGAGAAAGTTTCATGACGTTTTACAACACAGAGCCGCCGCCAAGCCCTAATCTCTCTCGGGAGGGCTGATTTGGAGTCCGTGCGGGGCCCCGAAGAGGGGGATTCGTCGCTGTTGTCGGCGTCAAAACCGGCGGATCTCGGGTAGGGGGTCCTGATCTGTGCGTCTTAGGCTGATGGTAACAGGAAGCAAGGGACACAATGTTTACCCAGGTTCGGGCCCTCTCGATGGAGGTAAAACCCTACTTCCTGCTTAATTAATATTGACGATATGAGTAGTACAAGAGTAGATCTACCACGAGATCGTAGAGTCTAAACCCTAGGAGCTAGCCTATGATGATTATGATTGTAATTGTGATCAACCTTCTAAGGACCAACCTCTCCGGTTTATATAGACACTGGAGAGGGCTAGGGTTTACATGGAGTCGGTTACAAGGAAGGAAATATAATATCCGGATCGCCAAGCTTGTCTTCCACGCAAAGGAGAGTCCCATCCGGACACGGGACGGAGTCCACAGTCTTGTATCTTCACGCTCCAATAGTCTGGACGCTGTATATAGTCCGGCTGTCTGGATACCCCTAATCTAGGACTCCCTCAGTAGCCCGTGAACCAGGCTTTAATGACGATGAGTCCGGCGTGCAGTCTTGTCTTCGGCATTGCAAGGCGGGTTCTTTCTCCGAATACTCCAAGGTAATTATCGAACACTTAGAACGTGTCCGGATCTGCGAGATGATTCTCACATACCATCGTAGGGAACATAGAATAAATCTGATCTGCTGGCAATCTTCATACGTCGTGCCTTTGCATCGTGGCCCGGTCCAACACGAACCGACATTTCTCGCCCCACCTCGACTCGCGTAGCGAGGCGGTTTTATTGGCACGTCCTGCCAAGGCAGAGATCGTGTTCCTCTTATTACGGGATCTTACATCAATATGGGCATGTATAACCCCACGACGACCATTGGCATGACTCTGTGTGCTTTTAGACAAGCCTCAAGCGGTCACACTGGAGACTCTTGATATTCACCCCCTTTATAAAGGGGCCAAGGCCTATGCCTCTTTTCCACCTCCCTTGCGCCTTCTCGCACCTCGAGTTCTAACACCCGAGACCTAAACTCCCACACCCAAGATCCTCCAATATGTCCGGATCCAACCCTCAAGGCCGGTGGGTGGCCTCCTCGATCCAAGAGGAGGACATTGCGAGGCTTAGGGAGGTCGGATATCTGACCGCCGACATCCAGCATAGGCTTCCTACTCCAGGGCAGGTCATCCCTACACCAGAGCCCAATGAGAGCGTCGTGTTTGTTCCTCACTTCCTCCGTGTCTTGGGCCTCACCCTCGATCCCTTTGTGAGGGGGCTCATGTTCTATTACGGGCTGGATTTTCATGATCTAGCTCCAGACGTTATCCTCCATATCTCGCCGTTCATCATTGTGTGCGAGGCTTTTCTCCACGTCATTCCACACTTCGGCTTATGGCTCAAGACCTTTAATGTGAAGCCGAAGATGATCAAGGGGCGACATGTGGAGTGCGGAGGTGCCATAATAAGCAGGAATGCCGATGCCCAATGGCCAGAGGGTTCTTTCCCAGAAGTATTTGATGTATGGCAGCGGAGGTGGTTTTATGTTACGGCTCCCAGAGGCACAAAGTGGGTGGCCGCCCCCAAGTTCCACTCGGGCCCTCCGTCACAACTAGTGTCTTGGACCGATGTAGGATGGAATTGGGGGCCCGCTGGCGATGTACCAGTACTGCAGAGCCACATCTGGGAGCTTCTTGAGAGGGACATTAACCTTCTCAGCATAATTCAAGTGATGTTAATCCGACGGATGTTGTCATGCCAACGCCGGCCTCTCCGGATGTGGGAGTTCAATCCAGAGGGTCCGCAGACTGTTAAGTACTTCTTCAGCTTGAAGCTCGAAGGGATGTGCAAATTATTCTTCGGACCACAAGTAGAGTGTCCGGACACCACCAAGGATGCGGGCCTAAGCTGCAATCGCCTAGATACCCAAGTAAGTAACCTTGATACCGGACACTTTGTTTTATATTTGTCATAGTTGTTATTCTGAAAATCATCCGTGGCCAGGAATGGCTCAGCAAAGCGGAGAGAATCAGGTGTCCGGCGCCACTTCCCGAAGGCTCGCCTAGTCCCACTATTGCCAAGATGCTTGACCGGGTGCTCAGCAAAATGCCCTCAGGGAAAGACAAGGGGAAGAACAAAGAAACCGAACTTCACACGCTACACATCCGAACCGGGGGAATTGTTACCTCCCCTGAGGAGGATAGTCGGGAAGGGGAAGCTAAAGCCTCCTCCCCGCGCAGGAAGAAAAGGGCCGCCTCCAAAGACTCCCAGGCAGAGACACCCAAACCCGGGAAAAAGGTATCACCAGGGGGCTCCGCCCCGACGGGCACCCTCACCGCGTCATGCCTGCCAATGGGCCAGCCCTCCACCGAGCCGTAAGTTAATCATTAATTCGAAGGCATTGCCTTTCTCCGAGATCAATAACCAGGATTCGTCTTTTGCAGTCCGGCTAGCAGCTCTTCTCAACAGAGTTCGTCTTCGGGGGGATCTTCCTCCGGAGATGATGGAGAGCGAGACCCCACCCACCTCTCCACTTCATGAAGTGGGCGACACCGAGGTGTCGTCACGGAGGAGTCCGGATCTGCCGAAGCAGGAAGCCGATTCATCAGCCGCCCTGAGCCCGGAGCATTTGGCTCCGACGGGGGGCGATGGGAAGGGTCCGGCACAGTTTGATGCCCGACCGGACATACTGACGGGCCTTCTGGAGCGAGCTATGCTCTCGGAGGAGCACCGCTCATTGATGAGCGCAGTGCTCAAGAAGATTTCGTCCGCCACAAGCAGATTGAATGAAGAATTTTCGAGCCTGCTTAGAGGCTTTGAGGTTTGTAGTGAAAAATACACTATTTTTTGACTATGAAGCACGCGCTAGGTGTGCTCCATATGGATAGTATCCCCTGCGACTCTGGTTGCCCGCCCTAGGTGGCAAACGGGGGATCATATAGTAATGATTATGCTGTGCATATGCGCAGGTATCTAAGGGTCTGGCAGCCGACCAGTCCGTTGAAGTTGTCGAGCTAAGGAGGCAGATCGGATCTATTGATGTCGATATCACACCGGTGAACAAGTGGCTGGATGAGTCACAAGGTATGTGCTCTTCTTTCCTTATTATGTTGTATAGGAAAATATGAGGTGGGCATAATATTAATGCAATATGCTTGGACTTCAGATGGTGCTGCTGCCGTGGAAGCCCTAAGGGCGGAACTTGCCCAGGCCAAGGAACAAGCTCAGGTTAGCAGTGCGGTTGCCCTAAAGGCGGCTGAAGAATTGAGAGCCGAACAGGCTGCTCGTCGCGAAGCGAGGAAAAGATAGCCGAAATGGCTGTGGAGTTAAAGAATGCCACCGACCGGTATGAACTCCTTGAAAAGGAGAATAAGGCTAGTTCGGCTGACCTGAACAAGGCACTTAATGCCACCAAGGAGATGCGGACTAAGGTCAGGGGTGTGCGGGAGGAGCTTCAACAGGCCGGTAAAATCGCAGCTGGGGGCTCCTACTTACTGCGGACGAAGTTTTTGGATCCAAAGTATGCTCCCCTGGATGGACGTTGGAGTCTGCAAATGCGTATGCGGACTTGGCGAAGAGTACAACTGACGCAGCCAAGTTTTTCGAGGATCAAGGTGATAAAGAAGTGGAGAAGCTTTTCTGGTCACAATTCAATGCTCCCACGCGCCCGTTGCTGTTAAGTGAGAAGATGGCTGCTGTAGCGGAGCTTCATAGGCTGTCCGGGCTTGCAATGCGGTCTGTAATAGACCATCTTTGGCCGAAGGGGCCTAAGACGGATAGTTACTTTGGTTTGGTGCGACAATTCCTTGGGGCCGTGCCTCAGATCGATGCCATGAGAAGGTCGGCGTGCATAGAGGGTGCACGAATGGCTCTTGCCCGCGTTAAAGCATATTGGACAGATATGGAGGCCACCATTGTAGCGACCCAAAATCCGGCGGGAGGCCAGTATCTGGCCGAGCACTACTTGGCGCGGGTAACAGAAGGTGCCCGCTTAATATAGGCGCAGTGCTCGAAGAATGTCTTATTCGGGTGACAGATTGAATCATTGTAAAAACAATGTTATTGTGGTTAGAAGGCTATATTTATACTTTTTGCCTAAAAGTATTATTGTGTCTCCTGTGCGGCCGTTTTGATGTATATATATTTAATCCAAAAGTTAGCAGTCGTTGGATTCATCCCCCACGCATACAATGCGGGGGTGTTCGCAAAAATATGCATAATCACACTTGATCCAACATCTTGGTCCATTAAGGAGGTGATCGCACGTCGAACTAGGCAACCGGACTATATAGCTGTAACACTTTCGCTTAGCCATGGGAGTCTAACAGTGGGGCTACTATGTAGCCCCTGGTACCTTCGCATGCATCCGGATACGGGCGCGTGTGTACATGACCCGGAAACGGTCCTTCGTTAATGCGGAGGGATCCTAAAGATTCCGATAAGTCTTCGAGTGGTTGAACAGTCTCTCGCTATATCATGAAAGTAGTTTTTGGCTTTCTCTATTGAGGTGCTCATCCGGAATAACCAGGGCACAATCGCAATAGTTCTCCTTTGGCCACCTTAGCTGATAAGAACGGAACATAAGGCGGCAAACCCAGGAGCCGGGCAAACCCAACATTTGACCAAACACATGATTCAGAGTTGATGCATATAAGGCCAAACTCGTGACGCCGAACACTTCTGAAGGTATTCAGACTTTATAATAGAAAATGGGCCGAAGAATGCCCATTCATTATAAACTCTGTATTTCCAGGTACGTGCTGTAATCTGTCGTGGCGAAATGCCAATAACGACAGTATCCTCTGTGGGTGTAGTACCCATGGGATGTGTGAACAACAAGAGGCAATATAAAAGGTTTACACAGGGGCTTAATCTAAAGAGAAACCTTTGAGCGGGGCCCTGCTGCACGTCTGTGCCTTTTTCTCTTCGTTGTGCCGTATCCTGGAAGGGTATCGCGTGAATGTTGTCTGTAAAAAAGAAAACTCGTGTTGGAGAGTACAACGTAAATATGCGATGGATAGTAAAAGTTTAAGACGTTGGCCTGCCAATAAGGTTGAGCCAAGTGTGGGGCTATATTTATAGCCCCTGGTGTCCTCTATGGGATTACATATACGGTGCCCTGGTTCAGTTTTATCCGGGCTGCCGGACTCGTCTAACCGTGTCTGTGGTCTTAATGACCAGTCATAATTTCTGATATTGGAGGCCGCTCATAGTCCGGCCGCTAGGGCCGTCGCATGTTCCTCTGCGCGTGAAGAGCGCTCTGTGTTTCCGTTAATGGTGATGACGCCACGTGGATCGGGCATCTTGAGTGTAAGGTAGGCATAGTGTGGTATTGCGTTGAAGCGGACGAAGGCCGCTCTTCCAAGCAATGCGTGATAGCTGCTTCGGAAGGGTGCGATGGTGAAGAGTAGTTCTTCGCTTCTGGAGTTGCCTGGGGAGCCAAAAGGTACATTCAGCATGACAGAGCCCCTGCCGTAGGCTTCAACGCCTGGTATCACCCCTTCAAAGGTGGTGTTGCTTTGGCTGATCCTGGATGGGTTTATCCCCATTCTGCGAATGGTGTCCTGGTATATTAAATTGAGACTACTGCCGCCATCCATAAGGACGTGGGTGAGATGGTATCCGTCGATTATTGGGTCAAGCACCAAGGCCTCTGATCCTCCGCGCCGAATACTAGTCAGGCGGTCCGTGTGATCGAAGGTGATCGGACAAGCCATCCAGTAGTTAGGTGTGGGTACGATGGGCTCTATACTGTACGCGTCTCTGAGCGCGCGTTCGTGCCTTCTCGTGGATGTGTCAGTCGCGTGGATCATGTTTACTGTTTTAACCTGTGGTGGGAATTTTTTCTGTCCCCCCGTGTTTGGCTAAAGAGGTTCATCCTCGTCTTCACTTGGTGTTTCCCTTCCCTTGTGTTCGGCATTTAATTTGCCGGCCTGCTTGAAGACCCAACACTCTCTGTGCGTGTGGTTTGCAAGTTTGTCGGGGGTGCCATGAATTTGGCACAGTCTGTCTAGGACTCTGTTCAGACCGGACGGTCCCTCTTTACTGCCTTTAAGTGGCTTCTTTTGCTGATCGGGTCAAGAGCCCCTGATCCGGCGTTTACCGGTGTGTTGTCCGGGCTCTCTTCCTTGTTTTGACGTTTGTTTTTAGTACGCCGTGGCTTCCCGTTGCCATCCCTTATTTCGGATGTGCTGGGGTCGCTGGTGCCTTTACGGGCTAGCTAGCTATCATCACCCGCGCAAAAGCGGGTCATAAGGCTTGTTAAGGCTGCCATTGTCCTTGGCTTTTCTTGGCCGAGGTGTCTGGCGAGCCACTTGTCGCGGATGCTGTGTTTGAATGCCACTAAGGCTTCGGCATCCGGACAATCGACAATTTGATTCTTCTTATGAGGAATCTGTTCCAAAGCTTGTGGGCGGACTCTCCGGGCTATTGAATTATGTGACTTAAATCATGTGCGTCCGGAGGCCGGACATAAGTCCCTTGAAAATTGGCCCTGAAAGCGTCCTCGAGTTCCTCCCAACTCCCAATTGAATTTTCGGGGAGGCTTTTCAACCAGTGTCGAGCTTGTCCCTTCAACTTGAGGGGAAGGTATTTGATGGCGTGGAGGTCATCCCCACAAGCCATGTGTATATGCAGGATAAAATCCTCGATCCAGACCCCTGGGTCTGTCTTTCCATCGTATGCCTCTATATTCACATGTTTAAAACCCTGTGGAAATTCATGGTCCAGTACTTCTTCGGTGAAGCACAGGAGGTGAGTAGCCCCTCTGTATCTGGACGTGCTGTGGCATGCCGTCGGCTGTTGTTGTGTTTGGTGTTTATTCCGAACTGGTATTTGGTTTGTATGATCATTTTGGTGACCATAGTCCCTCACCGGGGTGTGTCCTTTAGATCCGTAGATGGACCTAGCCGCGCCGGCTTTCTTATCCAGGTGCTCATGTAGATTATGCGCGGTGTCGGTAGCCGCTCTGTTGCGGTTATCAAGCGGTACGTATGGCCACCTGGTCATGTTATTCTTTGGTGGAATGGCCTCGTCGTCAAATTCTGGCAGTAGCTTGCGTTTTGGGTAGCTCTTTGTATGGCGATCGTTGTCGTATCTTTCTTCAGTGTCTAGTACTTTATTCCATCTGCGATTGAGTGTTTCCTGTGCGGCCTTTAGCCGTTGCTTCTGCTTCTTTAGACTTCTTGCGGTGGCCATAAGCTTTCTGTGGAGGTTATCTCGTTCCACGCGTTTTTCCGGGATGATGAATCCATCATCATCCGGACTGTGTTCTTGTGCTGGGTCGGTTTGATGAACTCGTCCCTCGGGATCATTGTGATCGGGCGTCTGCTCCGAACTTTGTTCGGCGTGACCTGGCTCGCCTTGCTCCATCGCTGGGTCCGTATGGTCGTTGTTGCCTTCGGAGTTGACTGGGGTATCAATCTTTCTGGCGCTCTTGTTGCTATTTTTACTGTTGCTTGAGCGGCGTCTGCGCCGTCGTTTTGGCTTTTGCCCGGGGGTTTTATCTTCCTGATTGTCGCCGTCGTCCTCCTTGGGCGTGTCCACCATGTATATATCGTGTGACGAGGTAGTAGTCCAGCGCCCTAGAGATTCTGAATCTCCTCCTGCATCGTCGTCCATACCGTTGGTGCCTTCGGAGTCAAAGTCAAGCACGTCGGTTAAATCATCAACCATGGCAATGAAGTGGGTGGTGGGTGGGCAGCGATTTCCTTCGTCGTCTGCTTCCCACTCGAGCCAGACATAGTTCGGCTAAGAGCCTCCTGACAAAGACAGAGACTTTAATGAGTTCAGCATGTCACCAAAGGGCGAGTGCTGGAATATATCTGCAGTGGTATACTCCATTACCGAAGCCCAACCAGGTCCGGCTGGCTCGGGAGCGCGCGGAATGGAACCTACAACCGGATACAAGTCCGGGGGTCCGGAATCACAGGCTTCCTTAGAAGTGAGGCCTATGTTCGTCTCTACCGCTGACGAGTGTGTGGCCTGCGAGGCGGGGTCCAACCACCCGTCCTTGGGCCACGCAGTATGCTCCGGATTTAGGTCTGGGACTGCTGCAAGGGTAATATCCCTAGCACTATCCAACAGCAGGTCTAGACCGTGCTCATCGTGACTGCCCGGCACTCCTGGCACGGGCCCGATTCCGTCGAAGATCAAGTCTCCGCGGATATCGGCCGTGTAGTTCAGGTTTCCGAACCTGACCTGGTGGCCAGGGGCATAGCTGTCGATCTGCTCCAGATGGCCAGGCGAATTGGCCCGCAGTGCAAAGCCGCCGAACACGAAGATCTGTCCGGGGAGAAAAGTCTAGCCCTGGACCGTGTTACCGACGATTGAAGGCGCCATCAAGCCTTGCAGCAACGACACAGAGGAACTCTCAATGAAAGCACCAATGTCGGTGTCAAAACCGGCGGATCTCGGGTAGGGGGTCCCGATCTGTGCGTCTTAGGCTGATGGTAACAGAAAGCAAGGGACACAATGTTTACCCAGGTTCAGGCCCTCTCGATGGAGGTAAAACCCTACTTCCTGCTTGATTAATATTGACGATATGAGTAGTACAAGAGTAGATCTACCACGAGATCGTAGAGGCTAAACCATAGGAGCTAGCCTATGATGATTACAATTGTAATTGCGATCGGCCTTCTAAGGACCAACCTCTCCGGTTTATATAGACACCGGAGAGGGCTAGGGTTTACATGGAGTCGGTTACAAGGAAGGAAATATAATATCCGGATCACCAAGCTTGTCTTCCACGCAAACGAGAGTCCCATCCGGACACGGAACGGTGTCTTGAGTCTTGTATCTTCACGCTCCAATAGTCCGGACGATGTATATAGTCCGGTTGTCCGGATACCCCTAATCCAGGACTCCCTCAGCCATCGTCATCATCAACCATCCTCCATCACCAATTTCATGATGCTCACTGCCGTGCGTGAGTAATTCCATCGTAGGCTTGCTGGACGGTGATGTGTTGGATGAGATTTACCATGTAATCAAGTTAGTTTTGTTAGGTGATACGTCTCCAACGTATCTATAATTTTTGATTGTTCCATGCTATTATATTACCCCTTTTGGATGTTTATGGGCTTTATTTTACACATTTATATCATTTTTGGGACTAACCTACTAACCGAAGGCCCAGCCGTATTGATGTTTTTTTTGCCTATTTCAGTATTTCGAAGGAAAGGAATATCAAATGGAGTCCAAACGGAATGAAACCTTCAGGAGCGTGATGTTTGGAACAAATGTGATCCAGAGGACTTGGAGTGCAAGCCAAGAAGCAGCCGAGGCGGCCATGAGGGTGGAGGGCGCGCCCACCCCTACAAGGCACGCCCCCTATCTCGTGGACCCCTCGGGCGGCCACCGACCTACTTCTTCCTCCTATATATACCCACTTATCCCGAAAACATCCAAGGAGCATACGAAAAACAATTTCCACCGCCGTAACCTTCTGTATCCGCGAGATCCCATCTTGGAGCCTTCGCCAGCGCTCCACCGGAGGGGGAATCGACCATGGAGAGCTTCTACATCAACACCATAGCCCCTCCAATGAGTTGTGAGTAGTTTACCACAGACCTTCGGGTCCATAGTTATTAGCTAGATGGCTTCTTCTCTCTTTTTGGATGTCAATACCATGTTCTCCCCTCTCTTGTGGAGATCTATTCGATGTAACTCTTTTTGTGGTGTGTTTGTCGAGATCCGATGAATTGTGGGTTTATGATCAAGTTTATCTATGAGAAATATTTGAATCTCCTCTGAATTCTTTTATGTATGATTGAGTTATCTTTGCATGTCTCTTCGAATTATCAGTTTGGTTCGGCCTACTAGATTGATATTTCTTGCCATGGGAGAAGTGCTTAGCTTTGGGTTCAATCTTGCAGTGTCCTTACCCAGTGACAATAGGGGTTGCAAGGCACGTATTGTATTGTTGCCATCGAGGATAAAAAGGTGGGGTTTATATCATATTGCATGAGTTTACCCCTCTACATCATGTCATCTTTCTTAATGCGTTACTCTGTTCTTATGAATTTAATACTCTAGATGCATGCTGGATAGCGGTCGATGTGTGGAGTAATAGTAGTAGATGCAGACAGGAGTCGGTCTACATGTCGCGGACGCGATGCCTATATACATGTCGCGGATGTGATGCCTATATCGCTTCTCCGCGGAAGGTGACGGGCTGGGGGCCGGTGTCTCCTTGGAGTGGTGGTTATGGAGAGAAAACGAGGGAATACAGAGAAGGCGGGTTGCTGGGCGTTTGGTCGGAGTATGATGGCACCGACGCCTTCGTCTCGTATTGGCGACCTGCCGCCTCGTCTTTCCGCTCTTCCCCTCCCTCCCCGGCACCATCATCACTGGCCTCTTGGTTGCTGGGGAGGGGGCTGCTCTCTTGGTGCCTTCGCCTCCTCTAGCAGTCTTCCAGCTTAGCTCCAGCGGTTCCCCCTGCCGGTGCTTGTGCTAGGGCTGCTTGCTGGTCCTGGAGGTGGTGACCAGGGCACCGCCGAGCTGCCCCTTCTGCCCTCCTCCTTCGCAGCCTCGCCACTCGCGATCTTGTCAGGCTGTGCCCAGCAAGCCCTTGATGGGATCAGGTTGGGCGTCTTAGGCACTCCTTCTGCCCTCTTCGCTTCCATCGCAGTACCTGGGGGAAGAGGAGCAGAAAAAGGGGATTACGGGGCACTTATCTCTTTTCAATCTAAAATCTGTAGGCATTTGCCAAATTTTAGCTCAAATTATGTAATCTCCTTTATCCTTGTTTGTGTCCTGTAAGATTTGTACTTGTTGGTCAACATGTTTAATGAAAAAAGATAAACCTTGATGGGTACTTGTGCATGTAGAGTGTCCATGCAGAGGTGGAATGCCTCTATACAATTACGTAAACAAGTTTTCCCCGGCCAGTTATCCTGCCGGTACCCTCAGTTTGTTGGCACGGAGTTAGGCCTTGATACGTCTCCAACGTATCTATAATTTTTGATTGTTCCATGCTATTATATTACCCGTTTTGGATGTTTATGGGCTTTACTTTACACATTTATATCATTTTTGGGACTAACCTACTAACCGAAGGCCCAGCCCGAATTGCTGTTTTTTTTTTGCCTATTTTAGTGTTTCGAAGAAAAGGAATATCAAACGGAGTCCAAACGCAATGAAACCTTCGGGAACGATCTTTTTGGAGCAAATGCAAACCTGGAGACTTGGAGTGGAAGTCATGCAACAACCGAGGCGGCCACAAGGGTGCCCGGCGCGCCCCCTAGGGCTAGGCGCGCCCCCAACCTCGTTGGCCCCTCGGGCGTCCACCGACCTACTTATTCCTCCTATATATACCCACGTACCCTGAGAACATTAGAACAGACCACAAAAACCTAATTCCACCGCCGCAACCTTCTGTATCCGCGAGATCCCATCTTGGAGCCTTCGCCGGTGCTCCGCCGGAGGGGGAATCGATCACGGAGGGCCTCTACATCATCTCCAAGGCCTCTCCGATGAGTTTTGAGTAGTTTACCGCAGACCTTCGGGTCCATACTTATTAGCTAGATGGCTTCTTCTCTCTCATTGAATCTCAATAAAAGTTCTCCTCGATCTTCTTGGAGATCTATTCGATGTAACTCTTTTTGCGGTGTGTTTGTCGAGATTCGATGAATTGTGGGTTTATGATCAAGTTTATCTACGAGAAATATTTGAATCTCCTCTGAACTCTTTTATGTGTGATTAAGTTATCTTTGCAAGTCTCTTCGAATTATCAGTTTGGATTGGCCTACTATATTGATCTTTCTTGCAATGGGAGAAGTGCTTAGCTTTGGGTTCAATCTTGCGGTGTCCTTTCCCAGTGACAGCAGGGGCAGCAAGGCACGTATTGTATTATTGTCATCGAGGATAAAAAGATGGGGTTTATATCATATTGCATGAGTTTATCCCTCTACATCATGTCATCTTTCTTAATGCGTTACTCTGTTCTTTATGAACTTAATACTCTAGATGCATGTTGGATAGTGGTCGATGTGTGGAGTAATAGTAGTAGATGCAGGCAGGAGTCGGTCTACTTGTCACGCACGTGATGCCTATATACACGATCACGCCTAGATAATCTCATAACTATTCGCTTTTCTATCAATTGCTCGACAGTAATTTGTTCACCCACCGTAATACTTATGCTATCTTGAGAGAATCCACTAGTGAAACCTATGGCCCCCGGGTCTATCTCTTATCATATAAGCTTTCAATCTAATTTTATTTGCATCTTTACTTTTCCAATGTATATCGTAAAATACCAAAAATATATTTATCTTATCACATTATCTCTATCAGATCTCACTTTCGCAAGTGGCCTTGAAGGGATTGACAACCCCTTTATTGCGTTGGTTGCGAGTTCTTGTTTGTTTGTGTAGGTGCGTGGGACTTTTGAGGAGCCTCCTACTTGATTGATACCTTGGTTCTCAAAAACTGAAGGAAATACTTACGCTACTATTGCTGCATCACCCTTTCCTCTTCAAGGAAAACCAATGCAAGCTCAAGACGTAGCAGGCCTGCCGGGCACAAATCATAAAGAGGGGCTATAGCCCGCCGCCAAACCTCCTCGCCAAAGGCCACTGCAACCATCCTGACTGAAGTAACACTCAAGTCAAGGGATGGGAGCACTTAAGTTTCGAATGTGGCAAGGTTTTCCTATGCACAAGTCCCTACTTATAGAACACGTATGGATAGGAGATATAACTTATTTGTTTGGCTTGCCGGGGATCATAATGTAGGCTTGTCTTCTCTTCCCCTCTTCGGGACCAAGTCCATGGTAGGAGCCTGCAGTTTAGTGCAGATGAAATGATGCCACATGCAATCTTATTCTACATGAACATGCTATGCTTATGCATGCATGCAATTTGTTGCCCCCCTAGCACTTCATTTATTTCTCTGTTGCTCAGGGTCTGCGCCTGGCTTTGTACAAGGGGTTACATGCAACATCGGCAAGGCCTGTACAAAAGGGTGGCTGTCGGGTAGGGACCGACAGCCGTGCCTTACGAGTAGAACTTTCAGAGATACTCAAGGTTCCATGAGTTTTGCAATTTAATGCCATCTCTGGTCTCCGGACAGACTGCGCCTGGTCTGGTGACCTGTACTACCTGGTAAGGGCCTTCCCACTTCAGCGTCAACTTGTTTGTACCCTTGGCGTACTGAACGTGCCTAAGGACAAGGTTGCCTTCCTCAAAACTCCAGGCATGAACCCTGCAGCTGTGATAGCGACGTAGGGCTTGCTGGTACCATGCAGCATGCGTAGTAGCCCGGAGACAGTTCTCCTTGCGTAGCACAGCGTCGTCACGCTGGTGATGTTCCTATGCTACTTCATCATAGGCAAGCACTCGAGGTGACCCATAAATGAGTTCCGTGGGGATAACTTCTTTTGCCCCATAGACTAGGGAGAAGGGAGTCTGCCTGGTATCTCGATTTGGTGTTGTTCCGAGGGACCAAAGAACCACCGGCAGCTCGTTGATCCATCACCTGCCACACTTTTGCAGCTTGTTAAATGTTCTCATCTTGAGTCCCCGCAGCACTTTAGCTTTCGCCCTCTCAGCTTGCCCGTTGCTCCTTGGATGAGCAATAGAGGCGAATGAGATCTTGCTTCCGAGGGCATGAACCTATTGCATGAAGGCGTGGCTCGTGAATTGGGTGCCGTTGTCGAGGATGATTCGGGCAGGGACTCCGAAGCGGCACACCAATCCTTTCAAGAACTTGATAGCTGACTGAGCAGTTACCTTTCTCACGGGCTCTACTTCCAGCCACTTTGTAAACTTGTCGATTGCAACGAACAAGAATTCAAAGCCCCGGTAGCACGGGGGAAGGGGCCCAAGATGTCGAGCCCCCAGACCGAAAATGGCCATGATAAAGGGATTATCTGTACAGCTTGGGCAGGCAGATGGATATCCTTGGAATGGAACTGGCAGGCTTCACATTTGGTGCCCAACTCAACTGCATGTTGGAGGGCTTTGGGCCAGTAAAATCCTTGCCAGAAAGCTTTTGCCACAAGAGCCCTTGATACAATGTGTGAGCCGCACATACCCTTGTGTATCTCTGCTAACAGTTCCTTTCCTTCTTCACAGCAAATGCACTTCAATTTCACACCATTGGGCCTTCTTCTGTACAGTGTGTTGTCAACGAACTGATACATATTGGCCCTCTGGGCTACTCTCTCAGCTTCTTCTCGCTCTTCGGGAAGTTCTCCAGTTTGGAGGAAACAGACTATGTGTCGCGCCCAAGTTGGGGCCCGAGGCTCGGCAACAAGGACTAGTGGCACCTCCTCCTTTAGCGGGGCGCACTCCTCGATCGCGGGGACCGGTGGTCTGGCGGGAGGGGCAGCTCAGCGACCAAAGGGGAGTTGTTCCCGCCAAGCCCTCTGCCGGGAGCCTCGAGAGGTTCTACTGGGAGAGGTCTGCTGGGGTCCAGTTTCCTCCTCTTCCTGGCCATTGTTGCCGGGGATACGGAGGGTTGAGTCAGATGGAGAATAAAGGTCCCTGGTTCCACATGGAGTTTTTGCATAGCGCACTTTGATAGATGATCAGCAATGTTGTTTTCCACACGGGGTATGTGCTCTGTTTGCAATCCATCAAAGTGCTCCTCCAACTTTCTCACTTCCTCAACGTATGCCTCCATCAATGGAATTTGGTAATATTTGTTCACTTGTCTCACCACAAGCTATGAATCTCCATGGATGATCAGCTTCTTAATCTGCAGTTCTATCACAATCCCGAGCACGGCAAGGAGCCCTTCATACTCTGTAGTATTGTTGGTAGCCTTCTCCTGGGGAAAATGCATCTGGACGACGTACTTAAGGTGTTCCCCAGTTGGAGCAACAAGAAGCACGCCATCCCCTGCTCCTTGCAGGGATAAGGCACCATCGAAATACATAATCCATTCTTGGGGTGCTTCCTTGCCAAGAATAACTATCCCCATCACTTCTTCATCAGGGGTCGGTGTCCACTCTGCAATAAACTCTGCCAGTGCTCTGCTCTGAATAGTTGATCTGTTCTCAAACTTCAAACCAAATCTAGATAAGTCCAAGGCCCACTCCACTATTCTGCCGGTAGCCTTGGGGTTTCTAAGTATTTGTTGCAAAGGAAAGCGGGTGATGACCGTGATCTCGTGAGCTTGGAAGTAGTGGCACAGTTTCCTTGAAGCTATGATGAGGCCAAAAATCAACTTTTGCACACAAGAGTACCTTGATCTAGCCCCCTGCAATAGGTAGCTGATGAAGTACACTGGGCGCTGCACCACTTTATTCCTTGCCGCAACCTTAGGACTGTCTCTGCTGCCTTGCTCTCCGTCGCCCTGGAATGCATCCGACCTTGCCGGGATATGTTTGCTTTCCTCCCCGGAGGGGGCATTGGCTGTGGTTGCCGCTTCATCCACTTCCCGCTGTGCCACCAATGCTGCACTAACCACTTGATTAGTTGCTGCTAAGTATAGGAGCAATGGCTGTTATGGTTTGGGGGCGACCAACGTGGGCATAGAGGACAGGTAGGCCTTCAAATCTTGCAGTGCACGCCTGCCTCTGGGTTCCACTCCACGGGTCCTGCCTTCTTCAAGATTTTGTAAAATAGCAAGGCACACTCGGTAGACTTGGAAATGAATCTGCTAAGCACGGCAACACATCCAGTCAAACACCTTACGTCCTTAACTATTTTGGGTGCCAGAATCTGCCCGATAGCCTTGATCTTTTCGGGGTTGGCCTCTAACCCCCGGTGGGAAACAAAGAAGCCAAGCAGCTTGCCAGAAGGAACGCGAAACACACATTTTTCTGGGTTCAGCTTCAAGTTGATCTTGCGCAGATTAGCAAACGTCTCTTCTAAATCCTGAATGAGGGTTGATCTGTCCTTGGTCTTGACCACAATATCATCCATGTAAGCTTCAATGTTTCTGTGCAACAGTGACTCAAAACCAATGTGGACTAACCTTGCAAAAGTGGATCTAGCGCTCTTCAACCCGAAGGGCATATGTACAAAGCAGTACGTGCCACATGGAGTTATGAACGATGTCTTCTCTTCATCTTCCTTGGACATAAAAATCTGGTGGTATCCAGAGTATGCATCCAAAAAAGAAAGCAGGTCACACTCGGAGGTGGAATCCATAATCTAGTCAATGCGGGGCAAGGGGAATGGGTCCTTTGGGCATGCCTTGTTCAGATTCATGAAATCTATGCAAAGCCTCCATCTCCCATTAGCCTTGCGCACCACCACTGGATTTGCTAACCATGTTGGATGTAATACTCCTCTGACCAGACCAGCTACCTCAAGTTTATTGATCTCCTCAGCGATGACCCACAAGTATAGGGGATCTATCATAGTCCTTTCGATAAGTAAGAGTGTCAAACCCAACGAGGAGCAGAAGGAAATGACAAGCGGTTTTCAGCAAGGTATTCTCTGCAAGCACTGAAATTATCGGTAACAGATAGTTTTGTGATAAGATAATTCGTAACTGGTAACAAGTAACAAGAGTAACTACGGTGAAGCAAGGTGGCCCAATCCTTTTTGTAGCAAAGGACAAGCCCGGACAAACTCTTATATAAAGCAAATTGCTCCCGAGGACACATGCGAATTACTGTCAAACTAGTTTTCATCATGCTCATATGATTCACATTCGTTACTTTGATAATTTGATATGTCGGTAGACCGGTGCTTGGGTGCTATCCTTACTTGGACAAGCCTCCCACTTATGATTAACCCCTCTCGCAAGCATCCGCAACTACGAAAGAATAATTAAGGTAAACCTAACCATAGCATGAAACATATGGATCCAAATCAGCCCCTTATGAAGCAACACATAAACTAGGGTTTAAGCTTCTGTCACTCTAGCAACCCATCATCTACTTATTACTTCCCAATGCCTTCCCCCAGGCCCAAATCATGGTGAAGTGTCATGTAGTCGACGTTCACATAACACCACTAGAGGAGAGACAACATACATCTCATCAAAATATCGAACGAATACCAAGTTCACATGATTACTTATAACAAGACTTCTCCCATGTCCCCAGGAACAAATGTAACTACTCACAAAGCATATTCATGTTCATAATCTGAGGGGTATTAATAAGCATTAAGGATCTGAACATATGATCTTCCACCGAATAAACCAACTAGCAACAACTACAAGGAGTAATCAACACTACTAGCAACCCACAGGTACCAATCTGAGGTTTTGAGACAAAGATCGGATACAAGAGATGAACTAGGGTTTGAGAGGAGATGGTGCTGGTGAAGATGTTGATGTAGATTGACCCCCTCTCGATGAGAGGATCAATGGTGATGATGATGGCGATGATTTCCCCCTCCCGGAGGGATGTTCTCCCAGCAGAACAGCTCCGCCAGAGCTCTAGATTGGTCCTGCCCAGGTTCTGCCTCGAGATGGCAGCACTTCTTCCCAAAAGCTTCTCTCTGATTTTTTTCAGGGCAAAATACACCATATAGCAGAAGATGGGAGTCGGGGGCCTGCCAGGGGGCCCATGAGGTAGGGGGGCACGCCCTCCATGCTCGTGGCTGGCTGGTGCCCCCCCCTCTGGTGCTTTCTTCGCCCAATATTTTTATTTATTCCAAAACTAATCTCCGTGAAGTTTCATGACTTTTGGAGTTGTGCAGAATAGGTCTCTAATATTTGCTCCTTTTCCAGTCAAGAATTCCAGTTGCCTTCATTCTCCCTCTTCATGTAAACCTTATAAAATAAGAAAGAAAAGGCATACTATTGTGATATAATGTGTAATAACAGCCCATAATGCAATAATAATTGATATAAAAGCATGATGCAAAATGGACGTATCAACTCCCCGAAGCTTAGACCTCGCTTGTCCTCAACTGAAAGCCGATATTGAAAAATATGTCCACATGTTTAGAGATGGAGGTGTCGATAAAATAAAATACGGACATGAGGGCATCATGATCATCTTTAGTACATCAACATATATTGTCATATGATTTCTTATGATAAATTAACAATCCATTCACAAGGTAAAGTATGAATCAGAAACTTCATTGAAAACTAACAAACTATGATCTCAGTCACTGAAACAATTGCAATTTATCATAACATCGAAAAGAGTCAATATAAGAGCTTTTCAGCAAGTCCACATACTCAACTATCATTTAGTCTTTCACAATTGCTAACACTCACGCGATACTTATGGGTACAAAGTTTCAATCGGACACAGAGAAAGATAGGGGCTTATAGTTTTGCCTCCCAACCTTTTACCTCAAGGGTAATGTCAACAATAATACTTTATGAAAACCTACATCCGAGTGGATATATATATATATCCGGATCTCTCCAACACATAGTGCTTGCCAAAGGATAAAGTGTAAAAAGGAAAGGTGATGATCACCATGACTCTAGCATGAGGGTAGAACATAAAAGTAAAAGATAGGCCCTTCGCAGAGGGAAGTGGAGGTTGTCATGTGCTTTTATTGTTGGATGCACAAAATCTTAATGCAAAAGAACGTCACTTTATATTGCCACTTGTGTTAGGGACCTTTATTATGCAGCCCATCTCTTTTATTTCTTCCATGTCACAAGCTCGTATAAAGCTTATTTTCTTCACACTAATAGATCATACGTATTTAGAGAGCAATTTTTATTGATTGCACCAGTGACAACTTACTTGAAGGATCTTACTCAATACATAGGTAGGTATGGTGGACTCTCATGTCAAAACTGGGTTTAGGGATGTTTGGAAGCACAACTAGTATCTCTACTTGGTTCAAAGAATTTGGCTAGCATGAGGGGAAAAGGCAAGCTCAACATGTTGGATGATTCATGACAATATAACTTATTCGGATATAAGAAAACATAACCCATTACGTTGTATTCCTTGTCCAACATCAACCTTTTAGCATGTCATATTTTAATGAGTGCTCACAATCACAAAAGATGTCCAAGATAGTATATTTATATGTGAAAACCTCTCTTTATTTATTACCTCCTATTAATTGCAATGATGACCAAAACTATGTTTGTCAACTCTCAACAACTTTTATTCATCATACTCTTTAAACGTGAAGTCATTATTCTCCATAAGATCAATATCATCTTTTTATTTCTTTTATTCTTTCTTTAATTCCCTCAAGACCATAGCAAGATAGCAAAGCCCTGAACTCAAAACTACTCTTTATTATATATAACTCACGGACTCGATTACATAGACAGAGATCAAAACAAAACTCAGAGCTAGATCATACTACAACTTTATTATACTAGATCAAGATATAACTAAAAGGATCGAACTACGAAAAACGATAAATATAGAGGTGTGATGGTGATACGATACCGGGGCACCTCCCCCAAGCTTGGCAGTTGCCAAGGGGAGTGCCCATACCCATGTATTTATGTCTCTTTCTTTGGAGGTGGTGATGTGATATTCTTGGCGATGATGCCCCTTAGGATATGATTCTCTTCCTCGAGCTTATTAACTTGCTACTTAAGATCTATAATTTCCTTACGGAGTTTACCCGTGATGGCTAAAGCTCCATTCACCCATGGATGTTTCATAGCTGCGGGAGAAAAGGCAACACTCTTTTTCATATTTTCATAAGAAAGAAATCTAGCATTGGGAGGTGTCGGATTACGGGTTCCGCAAACCCTTGAAAGGTTTGAACTCTGGGGTGCATGCGGAGATCTCAACCTACCCAGCCTGCCTACTCACGATTCTCCTAAGCCTAGCGCGACGAGCTCGAAGAGACAAAGGGACATAGCAGTTTATCCTGGTTCGGGCCACCTTGCGGTGTAATACCCTACTCCAGTGTTTTGGTGGATTGCCTCGAGGGGCTGAGGATGAACGACTACAGTGGATGAACTGGCCTCAGGAGGTGAGGTGTTATTGAGCTCAAGAGAGCTGGTGAGGTGGTCGGATAAGAATGGATCCTCTCTGTCCGTCCCCCTCTATGGTGGTGTCTAAGTCCTATTTGTAGTGGCCTTGGTCCTCTTCCCAAATGTTGGCGGGAAGGCATCCCACAACGGCCAGATTCGAAAAGGGACAAGTAGTAAAACTTATCCTAACAAAAGTGGTCTTCACCTGCGAAAAGCCCCTGGTCGTGATGCTGCGTGGGCTCGGTGATGACCTCCGTCCAGCCGTCCTAGTGGTCTTGGTCTCGTTGCACCAGAATGGAAACCTTTGGCTGATTCCTCGGGACTCTACGCCTGCGGCTTGCCTCCCTTGCACCAAAGAGGAAACTGGCGCTCTGCACCCGCTGGTGCCCGCCTGGCCTTGGTCGTCATGGCTCACGTCAGCTGAGCCTCATGAGGTGCACCTTGCATAGAACTCTCCGCCCCTCGGGAGCTAACCTGAAGAGGCCGATCCCCTTGGAGGGTCTTGGCGTCGTCCACCTCGCGAGGCTTGGCCCCTTGCGAGGGTCTTGAGCTATTGAGGTCAAAGTTGGGTCGTACCAGGCTGTCGATGGAGCCACGTGGTGGGCTGCAGGCATGCAAGTCTGGATACCCCCATATCCAGAACACTAACAGTAGCCTGTGGCCGCTAGGAGTGCTCGGACTTGGCTTCCAGGCGAAGCCAAAGGGAAAGTGTGGAACGCCGCGGGCCCTAACTTCCTGCGGCCTTGATGACGCATGGCGATTGATGGGACGTGGGCGTCTTCACTTCCCCACACCGCCTCGGCAACTATTCGACTTGACGGAAAGATGCGACATGCAGAACATCATCATGGCACGAGGTCGTCGAGGCTGGCGGTTGGCCTTCCTTGGCTATAAATAAGGGGGAGGGGCAGAGCCCCTCGCTCATCTCTCCTTCGTCTTTCTTCCGCCCGCTTCTTCTTCTTCTTCAGCTTGCTTCCATAGCGTCACCGAGGAGGTTTTCGGCAGCCAAGAAGGGAATGTCAGTCCATTCGGCCACGAAGTCCGCGAGGGCTACACCCTCGATGACCCTGGTGGTGCTGAACTCGAGATGGAATGCCTGAAGCTCGATGTTCCATTCCGCAACTCGCCCGGCGGCGTTCGGGCTCCGGAGCACCCTCTCCAGTGGGTATGCCAAAACGACCTTGATGGGGTGGCCTTGAAAGTAGTGGCACAACTTTCGGGAGGTGACGAGGAGCATGAGCAAGAATTTCTGGGGCATGGGGTAGCGTGCATGTGCCTCCCTCAACACCATGCTGACGAAGTAGACATGGTACTCGATGACGAGAGAGGCATTAGCGGAGTCTTGCTCTTCCTGAGGGTGCGGGTCTTTGATGGCTTCGTGAGGTCCGTCCTCAGGAGCCCCCCTAGTTGTGGGGTCGATCGCAGCCTCGGGAGGGACATCGACCACTGGGTTGGCCGAGGCCCCGGGCGCATTATCTTGAGGGTGTCGCGCCTTGCTTGATGGCTATGTGTCTTGCCGAGGTTCCTTGGACGGGTGCTCCCTCCTTAGTGCCACGAGGGCAGCGCTGGATGATACATCTCCAACGTATCTATAATTTTTGATTGATCCATGCTATTATATTACCCGTTTTGGATGTTTATGGGCTTTACTTTACACTTTTATATCATTTTTGGGACTAACCTACTAACCAAAGGCCCAGCCCGAATTGCTGTTTTTTTGCCTATTTCAGTGTTTCGAAGAAAAGGAATATCAAACGGAGTCCAAACGGAATGAAACCTTCGGGCGCGATCTTTTCGGAACAAACGCAATCCAGGAGACTTGGAGTGGACGTCAAGCAGCAAACGAGGCGGCCACGAGGGTGCCCGGCACGCCCTAGGGGGGTGGGCGTGCCCCCACCCTCGTGGGCTCCTCGTGGCTCAACCGACCTACCTCCTTCACCTATATATACTCCCGTACCCTGAAAACATCCAGGAGCACCACGAAAAACTATTTCCACCGCCGCAACCTTCTGTATCCGCGAGATCCCATCTTGGAGCCTTCGCCGGCGCTCCGCCGGAGGGGGAATCGACCATGGAGGGCTTCTACATCAACACCGTAGCCTCTCCGATGAGTTGTGAGTAGTTTACCACAGACCTTCGGGTCCATAATTATTAGCTAGATGGCTTCTTCTCTCTCATTGAATCTCAATACAAAGTTCTCCTCGATCTTCTTGGAGATCTATTCGATGTAATTCTTTTTGCGGTGTGTTTGTCAAGATCTGATGAATTGTGAGTTTATGATCAAGTTTATCTATGAGAAGTATTTGAATCTCCTCTGAATTCTTTTATGTGTGATTGGTTATCTTTGCAAGTCTCTTTGAATTATCAGTTTGGTTTGGCCTACTAGATTGATCTTTCTTGCAATGGGAGAAGTGCTTAGCTTTGGGTTCTATCTTGCGGTGTCCTTTCCCAGTGACAGCAGGGGCAGCAAGGCACGTATTGTATTGTTGCCATCGAGGATAAAAATATGGGGTTTATATCATATTGCTTGAGTTTATCCCTCTACATCATGTCATTGTTCTTAATGCTTACTCTGTTCTTATGAACTTAATACTCTAGATGCAGGTAGGAGTCGGTCGATGTGTGGAGTAATAGTAGCAGATGCACAATCGTTTCGATCTACTTGTTGCGGACGTGATGCCTATATACATGATCATGCCTAGATATTCTCATAACTATCACTTTTCTATCAATTGCTCGACAGTAATTTGTTCACCCACCGTAATACTTATGCTATCTTGAGAGAAACCACTAGTGAAACCTATGGCTCCCGGGTCTATCTTTTATCATATAAGTTTCTGATCTACTTTTATTTGCATCTTTTACTTTCCAATCTATATCATAAAAATACCAAAAATATTTATCTTATCTTTGAACGTTTACCACCTTCAGATTTGTGCTTGCGGCGTTGTTGATTTTGATGGCACCGGAATGATAGACCTCCTTGATAATGTAAGGACTTTCCCATTTAGAGAGAAGTTTTCCTGCAAAAAATCTTAAACGTGAATTGTATAGCAAAACATAATCACCTACATTAAACTCACGCTTTTGTATCCTTTTGTCATGCCATCTTTAACTTTTTCTTTAAACAACTTGGCATTCTCATAAGCTTGGGTTCTCCATTCATCAAGCGAGCTAATGTCAAATAACCTCTTCTCACCGGCAAGTTTGAAATCATAATTGAGCTCTTTAATAGCCCAATATGCCTTATGTTCAAGTTCAAGAGGTAAGTGACATGCCTTTCCATAAACCATTTTATATGGAGACATACCCATAGGATTTTTATATGCAGTTCTCTAAGCCCATAATGCATCATCAAGTTTCTTGGATCAATTCTTTCTAGATCTATTAATAGTCTTTTGCAAAATCAATTTAATCTCTCTATTACTTAATTCTACTTGACCACTAGACTGAGGATGATATGGAGATGCAATTCTATGATTAACATCATACTTAGCAAGCATTTTACTAAAAGCACCATGAATAAAATGTGAACCACCATCAGTCATTAAATATCTAGGGACTCCAAACCTTGGAAAAATAACTTCTTTAAGCATCTTAATAGAAGTGTTATGATCAACACTACTAGTTGGAATAGCTTCTACCCACTTAGTAACGTAATCAACATCAACTAAAATATGTGTATACCCATTGGAGGAAGAAAAGGGCCCCATATAATCAAAGCCCCAAACATCAAATGGTTTAATAACAAGTGAATAATTCATAGGCATTTCCTGACGTCTACTAATATTACCAATTCTTTGGCATCTTGGAAGAGAGTAGGACAATAGAAACCGGATTGCAATACCTTATGTGCAGTTCTATCTCCAGCGTGGTGTCCTTCATAAGCCTTAGAGTGACACTTGCATAGGATTTGTTCCTATTCATGCTCAGGTACACAATGTCTAACAACACCATCTACTCCTTTATAAAGGTGTGGATCATCCCAAAAGTAATGTCTTAAATCATATAAGAATTTTTTTCTTTTGCTGGTAAGTGAAACTAGGTGGTATAAATTTAGCAACAATGCAATTAGCATAATCAACATACCATGGAGCAGTACAAGAAGCATTTATGAAAACTAATTGTTCAACAGAAAAACTATCATGAATAGGCAGTGGGTCATCAAGAACATTTTCTAACCTAGGCAAGTTGACTGCAACGGGGTTCTCAGCTCCCTTTTTATTAATAATATGCAAATCAAATTCTTGTAGCAAAAGAACCCACCTAATAAGTCTAGGTTTGGCATCTTTGTTTTCCATGAGATATTTAATAGCAGCATGATCAGTGTGAACAGTTACTTTGGAATCAACGGTATTAGGTCTGAACTTATCACAAGAAAATACAACTGCTAAAAATTCTTTTTCAGTAGTAGCATAATTTTTCTGGGCATTGTCTAGAGTTTTACTAGCATATTGGATAACATTTAATTTCTTATCAACTCTTTGTCCTGGAACAACACCAACATCATAATCACTAGCATCACACAGAATTTCAAAGGGTAAATTCCAATCAGGTGGCTGAACAATAGGTGCATAAATCAAGGATTTCTTAAGTATTTCAAATGCTTCTACATAATCATCATCAAAAACAAAAGGAACATCTTTTTGCAAGAGGTTAGTGAGAAGCCTAGAAATTTTAGATAAGTCTTTAATAAACCTCCTATAGTAACCATCATGACCAAGGAAACTTCTTATACCTTTGATATCTTTAGGACACAACATCTTTTCAATAGCATCAATTTTAGCTTTATCAACTTCAATACCTTTTTCAAAAATTTTATGCCCCAAGACAATACCTTCATTAACCATAAAGTGGCACTTCTCCCAATTCAAGACAAGATTAGTTTCTTCACATCTCTGGAAAACTCGATCAAGGTTGCTTAAGCAATCATCAAAAGAAGTTCCGTAAATAGAGAAATCATCCATGAAAACCTCAACAATTTTTTCACAAAAGCCAGAGAATATATCAGTCATACATCTTTGAAAGGTAGCAGATGCATTGCATAAACCAAAAGGCATACGTCTATAAGAAAAAGTACCAAAAGGACGAGTAAAAGTGGTCTTTTTCCTCATCCTCTTTCGACACAAGTATTTGAGAGAAACCAGAATAACCATCTAGAAAGCAAAAATGTGTATGTTTGGATAGTGTTTCTAGCATTTGATCCCTAAAAGACAGAGGGTAATGATCTTTTCTAGAAGCTTTATTTAATTTGCGGAAATCAATTACCATTATATAACATGTAACAATTCTTTGTGTGATCAATTCATTCTTATCGTTAGGAATAACAGTAATACCTCCCTTCTTAGGGACATAATGAACGCGACTTGCCCACTAACTATCAGCAATAGGATAAATTATACCTGCCTCCATAAGCTTTAGTATTTCATTTCTTACCACTTCTTTCATCTTTGGATTTAACCGTCTTTGGTGATCAACAACTGGTTTAGCATCTTTCTCCAATTTTATTTTGTGCTGGCATAGAGTGGGACTAATGCCCTTAAGATCATCAAGAGTATATCCAATAGCGGCACGGTGCTTCTTCGGAGTTTTCAATAATTTCTCTTCTTCATGCTATGAAAGGTTAGCACTAATAATAACAGGATATATCTTCTTTTCATCAAGATAAGCATATTTCAAAGTATCAGGTTGTAAGTGCATCTAGTGCCACCCCTAGTTGGTTTTGGAGTATTGACGACAAAGTTGGTTGAGGGACTAATGCGTTTGTGAGAATTGCAGGATAACGCAGGTAGTGTCCCTCATTGATTCGGTTTACCTACCGGAGATGACCCCTAAAAATGTATGAAGTCATTGACGACAATGGTGGTATGTGAAGATATTCACATTGAAGACTATGACATGAGAAGACAACGAGTGAAGACTATGGAGCGCGAAGACTGTGTGTTTCGTTGTTTCCTTTTCTTCTTTGTTGAGTCATAGGAACCACCGTACTGTTAAGTGGGGTCCAAGTGAACAAAGTTAGAATGACTGAAGTGATGCTCAACCCAAATCCTATGTCTTCGAGCGAAGACAATGTGAGCAAATCTTATCCAGAGCTGGATGAGTCAGCTTTGCTTGTAGCCTAAGTAAAGTTGCCGTGTGTGTTTGAAATCTGACCGTTGGAACACGTGTCAGTTCCTTAGTGACCCAGGGTCATTTCGGACATATCAGGTCGGGTTGCCTTATGGCTATAAATAGCCCACCCCCTACACCATAAATTGGTGGCTGCTCAGAGTTAGTTTACGGCTTTTGTCGTTTGAGAGCAACCCACCTCGAAGCCTTTGAGAGAGAGAAATCCTTGCGAGGACAAAGCCCAAACACCCAGAGCCAAAGAGTGTTAGGCATCACTGAAGTCTTTCTGTCTGTGTGACCTGAAGACTTATTACACTTGAGGACTGTGTATCCTCCAGCCGGTTAGGCGTCGCGTTCTGAGCATCCAAGAGTCATTGTGGATCACCGGTGACCGAAGTCTATGAAGGTTCGGAAGTCTACCTTGAAGACTTACCAGAGTGATTGGGCGAGGACTGTGTGTCCTTAGCTCAAGGGGAATAAGGTGAAGACGCGGTCTTCTGAGTTGAATCTCAGCCTCCCTAACCAGATGTACAGTTGTCACAGCAACTGGAACTGGTCCAACAAATCCTGTGTCTTCAACAAGTGACTGGTTCTATCCTCTAACTCCCCTTACCTCAAGTTTGTCTTCGTGAAGTCATTGCCTGTTTGTCATACCTATTTGACTTCATTGATTGACTGCTATCGTTGATTGGCTTCATACTATCTTCCATCCTGATCCTTACTACCAAGCTGCTATTAGTCTTTGTACTTTCACATTATTGCATACTTGACTATGGCTTGCTTGTTGTAGTTTATCTTCCGCTGCATATCAATTAGGTCATTTCTATTGTTTGTCTTCAAAACTTCCACGTTTTGAAGACTTTGATAAAAATCGCCTATTCACCCCCCTCTAGTCGATAACTAGCACTTTCAATTGGTATCAGAGCAAGGTACTCCCTTGTTCTGTGTGATTCGGTTTAACCACCTGGAGTTTAGCTATGTCGACTGCAGGGATAATCAAAGTGTCTGCTGCTTGTCCCGTGTTCGATGGAACTGAATATCCCTACTAGAAGAATAAGATGTGCATGCATCTTGAAGCCATTGATGTCGACCTCTGGTATGTCATCAAGAACGGCGTTCCCAAAACTGGTGAAGGTGTCACCCCTACTGATGTCAAGAAGTTCATTCAACTGGACTCCACCGCAAAGAACATCATTTGTGGTCATCTGACCAAAGGACAGTATGGCCGTGTGAGTGCTCTGGAAACGTCAAAGCTAGTCTGGGACTGGCTATCCAAGGTCAACGAAGGCGTCTCTACACAGAGAGACCAAAGGATCAGTGTTCTTCGCAACCTCTTCAACCGCTTCAAGAGAAACGACAATGAAAATGTCCAGCTCACGTTTGATCGCCTCACCGACATCACAAATGAGCTTCAGGCTCTTGGTGCCACTGAGATTACCAAGCACGAAATCATCAAGACACTACTGAGATCACTTGACAACTCCTTTGACACCCTTGCCCTCATGACACAAGAACGCCCTGACTTCAAGACACTCGATCTGTCTGATATACTTGAGAGGCTCAACACACATGAGTTCCAGCTTTCTGAGAAAAGAGATATCTATGGTCCCAATTATGGCCGAACTCGCGCTTTGAAGGCAAAAGTTATTTCCTCATCTGAAGAAGAATCTGACTGCGGTTCTGATGATCCTGAAGACATTGGAAAGGAACTTGCCATGCTTGTGAAGAAGTTCCAGAAGTTCACCAAGAAGAAGGGCTTCAGAAAGTCTTCATGATCTAGCTCAAGAAATGATGAAGCTTCCACTCATGACAACAAGAAGAGAACATGTCACAAGTGCAAGAAACCCGAACACTATATCTCTGAGTGTCCACAGTGGGACAATGAGAAGAAGAAGAAGAGCAAGGAATATGATTCTGATGACAAGAAGAAGAAGAAATCCTCAGAGTCTTCTTCCAAGTCCTCATCAAGGTCTTCATCACATAAGAAGAGCTCATCTGGCAAGGCTCGTGCTTTTGTTGGCAAGGAAATGGATTCAGAGGAGGAGTCTGCTTCTGAGGAGGCGGAGGTGGAGTCTGAAGAAGAGTCCGACCCTGGCGTTGCAAGTCTGGCTCTAGCCACAACCTATGTTGCCAAGTCCATCTTCAACACTGAAGACAATGACTTCCACACCAACGCTGAAGCTGATGACATGGACGATCCTGCTCCCACCTACTGCTTCATGGCACGTGGTGCCAAGGTAAAATCACGTGATGCTTACTTTCAAACATCAAGTGAAGATGACTCGGATTGTGAATCCAAACCCAGCTACAAAACACTTGCTAAAATTGCTACTGAACAACAAAGGGCTATGGAACATACTCAAAAACTATTAGACAAAAATGATGACCTGTTGGACGCGGAAATGACACGTTCACAGCCCTTAGTTGAAGACATAAAAAATCTTCATGCTAAGTACCAAGAACTTGAAAGTCTTCATGAGACGCTCTCAACCACTTAAAAGCTCTCCTATGATTATCTTCAAAGGAAGCAAGAGCTTGAGAAATTGAAAGTGGCTCATGAAGATCTTCAAAAAGAGAATGAGTAATTTCACGCTCAACAGATCAGTTCCGCTCAGGATGGATTTGAACCACCATGTCTGAAATGCATTGAGCGTGATAACGCTACCTCTGTTGCTGAATGTTCCACTGCTGCTACTGTTGCTTTGTCTTCAACTACTGATGTGGTAGCTAACCCCTCTATTGAGGATACCACTACTATTGCTGATGAAAATGCTAGGTTGAAGACATTGCTTGAAACAGGGATGTATAAAAGTCTGAAAGGACATCAGACACTTTGCGATGTCCTCAAAAAGCAGATTCTGAACCGAAACCCTAGGAAAGAGGGTGTTGGGTTCGAGAGGAAAATGAATGCTGATGGTTCCTACTGGAAGCCTGAGCAGTATCCCAAAACCACATGGGTTGCTGCAAAGGAACCTTCAGTGGATCCATCCACTTTATCTGGATTTACTTGTGCTAATCCTATTATCATTGATGAATCCTTTGATGCAAACTATAAACTGTTCAAAAATCAGAATGGTGAAGTGTTTGCCAGGTATATTGGTACTAACTGCAGGAATGGACAACCTATGAAGAAGATCTGGGTTCCCAAAAGCTGTCTTGAGAATGTTCCTGTGAACGTGATCATGACACCACCAGGGGAGAAGACAAACCCCAGACCTAAGGCATCATATGGTCCAACGGCTTCATATAGATATAGGACTCACCTTAGTCACCCTAACGCCAATGTTTTGCAGGGAAATCGTACTCAAACTTATGAATATGAGCGTGTGTCTTAAAACCGCTATGTTCATAGGACTAAGAACTTTTCTGCTTATTCATATGAGTATCATTCATCTCCTGCAATGCTATTTGCTAGGGCTTCAAAGCCGAAATTCTCAGATGCTGCACTTAGACTCATTGCTTCTAAGCCACCCCTGAAGATGTGGGTGGTGAAGAAGAATTAACTCTCTTTTGCAGAATGTGGTCTCCAGCCAGCAATCAAAGGTGTCCGATACTATTGCTGGGGACCTAAAACACATTAAGGTACGCATGATAAAATGTCTTAGTATGTATTTCACATATGAATCACTTACCAGTCATACTATGTGTTCTAACCTTGACCTAAGCTGTGATAATCCTTGTGTATGTCAAATGCTTATGCTTCACAACATACCTTGTGAAGCCTATCCTCCTAACTGCACTGTAGGGTATGACACCTCATGCTTCAGAATGGATCATGGACAGTGGATGCACTAATCATATGACTGGTGATTGAAGTCTTCTCATGGACTCAACCTTACGTCCATCTGACAAGAGTCACATCACATTTGCTGACATAGGGTATAGGAAAGATGATCTATACATGGTAGATTTCTCAGCAGGTCCACAGGTTGCCGTATGTCTTCTTGCAAAAGCTTCAGAATGCTGGCTCTGGCATCGGAGGCTGGGGCATGCTGGCATGAGGAACTTACACACACTCGTCAAGAAGAAGCATGTCATAGGCATCGAGGGTGTCAAGTTCAAGAAGGATCATTTGTGTGGTGCCTGCGAAGCTGGAAAGATGACTAGGGCAAAGCACCCCTCGAAGACAATCATGACGACATCTCAACCCTTCGAGCTGTTACACATGGACTTATTTGGCCCTACTCCCTACTCTACACTCACAACAACATCTTGTCTCTATGGCTTCGTCATTGTTGATGACTACTCAAGATATACATGGGTGCACATAATTCTCTACAAGACTGAAGTACAATATGTCTTCAGACACTTCATGAATCGAGCCATGAACAATTATGGCGTCAAGATCAAGCATATCAGAAGTGATAACAGCACTGAATTCAAGAACACCGGGCTTGATCTTTATCTGGATACAATGGAAATCACTCATGAGTTTTTTGCTCCATACACACCTCAGCAAAATGGCATTGTAGAGCGCAAGAACAGAACCCTCATTGAGATGGCTCGAACAATGCTCGACGAGTACAAGACACCAAGAAAGTTCTGGCCTGAAGCTATTGATACAGCATGTCACATCATCAACCGTGTTTACATCCACAAGCTTCTGAGCAAAACATCCTATGAGCTCCTTACAAGCAAGAAACCAAATGTTAGCTACTTTAGAGTCTTTGGTGCAAGGTGCTGGATCAAGGATCCCCATCACAAGTCAAAATTTGCACCCAAAGCTCACGAAGGCTTCATGCTTGGTTATGGAAAGGACTCGCACTCTTACAGAGTTTGCAACCTCTATCACTACAAAATCGTTGAAACTGTGGACGTGCGATTTGATGAAACCAATGGTTCACAAAGAGAGCTCCTGCCAAGTACACTTGATGAAGCTCCATCCAGCAAATCAATCAAGTTGATGGGAACAGGTGAAATCATGCCCTATGAAGCACAGCCTGAAGAGGAACTTGTCATTTCTGCACCAAACCAACCTGAAGACAATGCTCAGACCGAAGACAATCGTCCCAATGATGACAATGATCAGCAAGAGCAAGGTCTTCGTCCAGTTCATCATCGTGTTGCACATGAAGTACAAATTGAGAAGATAATTGATAGCATCAATGCTCCTGGTCCACTTACTCGCTCAAGAGCAACACAGTTAG